>NC_091742.1:25839900-25877400 GCF_043380555.1 Nothobranchius furzeri
TAATCTATGCCATTATTGGATTCAGAGGGGTTGGAGATCAACAGAACTTAAAGACAGAGAGGAAATTATCTCTGTCTGGCCCCAAAACAAGTTCTTATCTGAATCTGGTGCCCTCGAGCCTGTGAGGCTGAAGTGATTACTCCCCCTCAGAAGAAATGTGGAATGTTGCCGTCGCCATGGTAACTCTGTCTCCCTATCCCAGCCTGGGCGGGACTGCGACCGGTGAAGGCCGTTGAATCGTTTCCAGGAGTCACTGTGCCCTCTAACCCAAATACCTCCTTCCCCTGTCCAAACGGAGGTGACGAGTAGGGATGGGTACCAACTTCGGTACTTTTTAAGGTACCGACCGAATTCCATAGTACCGACCGAGCACCGATTCACTTCATTTCAAACGGTGCCTCGTTTCGGTACCTGTCCTTCATAACGAGAACTTGCCTAGACAGCTGCGCATGCGCAAGAGCGTTATGTCGTCGGTCGCTGCGAGCCAGTTGTAAACAGAGCAGCATGGTAGAAAGAACGCAAGCTAACGCTTGGGTCCACTTGAATAAATGTGATGGGTAACTGGGTGATGATGAAACCAGCGACAATGATCTAAGTGAGACATCCTCATCTTAATCTGCTCCGGTAGGTAAATAAAATGTTTAAGATAACGTTAGCTTGATTTGTTAGCTTCCGTTTCGCTAATGGTGCGTTCGCTTTCTCCTCGGAACTCCGAATTTCCGCCAAGAAGAACATGAACGTGCACTAAAGTTTGGCTTCACTTTACTAAATGCGACGGGTGATTGGGTGAAGATGAAACCAGCGACAACGATCTAAGTCGTTTTAATCTGCTCCAGCAGTTAAATAAACTGTTGAAGATAACGTTAGCTTGATATGTTAGCTTCCATTGCCACCGTTGTTATCAGCTAATGGTGCGTTCGCTTTCTCCTTGGAAATTCTAACTTCCCAATAGGAAAAATCAAATGAAAAAGGACGGCAAAAGGAATGAAGATACACAGTAAATTTAGTTCACAGTAAAGATGTTTGCTTCAGTTTAATTATCAGCTTATAAAACTACAAGGACGATGTTAAAATACAAACAGTTGTATGTTATTTATCGTGATATTTATCAAATATTGTTATGTATTGAGAAAAATATATATTTAATTATAAAAGAGAATTAAAATAATAAACACTCAAAAGTATCTAAAATTGGTACCGTTAAGTACCGGTATCGATTCGTAGGTACCGGGAATTAGTACCGGATCGATTCAAATGTCAAAGGTACCCATCCCTGGTGACGAGTGCTGCTTATCGCGGCTGCATGCACTGATGTGAGGAGAGTCCCCAACCCTACACCCCACCTAGTGGACACTTATGTTGTGTAATGTCTGAAGTCCGTTGCATTTCTGTCTGAGGTGTTTTTTGCAGAGCAAAGCTGCCCTCCCTGTGGAGGGTAACTCTGAAGTGCCTTTTTTCCCTCCACCTGACCCAATCCTCATGTAAACCCTCTGATCTTTATTAAGGTAGCGCGACTCGGATTGCGAATGACCACAGTCACCAATACTTGTCATGCGTCTATGTATGTATGTATGTATGTATGTATGTATGTCTGATCTCAGAATTGTGTGTACTGAAACTCTAATTTCCCTCTGGGATTAATAAAGTATCTTTGAATAGAATTTGAATTGAACATCTTAACTCCAACCATGGGAACAATCCCTATCGAGTTTCCAAAGGGATCAGATGAACAGGTGGTTGATTACGTCTGCAAATACCATCTCAGTGGAATCACAAAAGTGGAACACATCATCTCAGAACAAACAGCTCCTCACATGCTGGAGCAGATGGACAGCAGTGGAAGACTGAGCTAAGAATAAAAAGCACCAATGAGGCAGCAAACAAACATCAGGGATGACGGAGGGTCCAAATGAACGGATGAATCCCGGTTTATGCTCCAACATGTTGACGGTGGGTTGACAAGCTGGTTTAAGTAACTTGAGTCCATAAATTCCCTCCTAACTGCAAAGTTTTACTGATCTGGGCAGGGAAGCGACACGTTCTTTAGTTTAGAAGGTTTTTGACAAACCACAGAACAGTAAAAAGTAAGTTGATAGCATATCAGATGACTCCCAAACTGCTTCTAGAAAGTTTAGCAAGGCTTGAGAGAGAAATCTAGTTCTATCGTCGGTTCCACGTGCAGGATGAGTGTGTGTAAGCCTGAACAGTGCCATTATCTACTGTATATTTAAACAGGACCAAGCTAAAAGCTTCACTTAGAAAAGCCTGGACTCATAACTAACATGTCAGGTTCTGTCATGTGCCACTACGATGCATCCAGTGTCAGTTCACATCACGTGAAGGAAGAGAGCTTAGAGCCTCCTGAGATGAAAAGGCTCTTCACACTTGCAGCCTTGTGGCGTTTTCTCACCAAGCAACATGACCTTTGTGTATTTTGTGTTTTTCCACATTGTGTAGTCAAACACACAGCTCAGCACTTTCAGTTCAACCCTAACAGTCATTTGTACTGAAAAAAACACACAAAACCTTGAAATTTCTATAACTGAAAATACTTGGAGCTTTGTGTCAGATTACATTACAGATCAAAACCGATTTCTGGATTTTTGTCTTCTATGAAAATGTGAAATATGGGTCACCAACAAAGAACATGTTCTACAATAATAACAGGTTAAAAACAGAACTAAATGAATGGTCTAAAGGGCCAACAAAAAGCAAGACATTTGGATAATTAGCATTGCATGAAAAGCAGCATTAGATGAAATGCATATTTTATTTTTAGCTTCTAGATATTTACCTGATTCATCCATTTACTCTACATTCCTTCTTATAGGTTTATTGATCACTGTTAATTTAAATCAGTTTTTTTCTATTTGTTTATTTCTGTTTACTTATGTCACTTATGACTGTTTACTTACTTACTCACTTCCGCTTCCGGTCGGTAACAAGATGGCGCCTGTGCTTAGCCGCGGTCACTGGACACTTTTTCAAACTTTTCTCCACTAACCTCGTCTTTTCCACCTTGCTCCTGTCTGCGATCCTCTTCGGTAGTGTCCCTGCTACCATCTCCTATGATCACCAGACTCTTTTGTCCTTCCGTTCGTTCACGATCGCCCAAGGTGCACCGAGGACGTACCTCCATCTTTGTTTAACTGAGTGGCGCACTGGCTCGGAGCCAAACAACGATCCCAACCTGCGTGGCTCCAGCGATGTTTATCCGGTCCCGGGAAAACGTCGGAGGAAAAGAGGTAAACGAGCAGGAATCCAGGTGAGAATAAGACTTCTCTTAAGTGGTTTATCTAGTAAACATCGGCGTGATCTTCTAGCTTCTTGTCCTTTGTTTGGTGACCTGAGCGCCACTTCCGCATTCCCGCCAGGCCGCGTTGCGGCATGGTTCATCGGTCCAAGCTTTTTAAGGTCGGTTTATCCTCATTCCTCAGTGGTTTCTCCTCCTGTTCCCTCCATAAGTGGTTTTTATAAACACCGTGGATCTAACCCTGCTAATTTACGTCCACTATCTCCAGCTGTTTCTGTAGTTTCTGAGTCCTCCACCACACTCAGTATGGCTCTGTTAACAATAAGACCTTCCTGCTCAATGATTTAATTCTCTCTAAAAGCCTGGATTTTCTGTTTCCGACTGAAGTTTGGCAGCAAACATCTGATTATTCTGCTCTGATTGAACTCTGCCCGAGTGGTTATTCTTTTCTTAGCCAGCCCCGGGGTTCTGGTCGTGGTGGAGGCCTAGCTGTTGTTTTCAGAGACCATCTTCCATGTAGCTCTACAACCTCTGGTCACTTTGCTTCCTTTGAACTGCAGCTGATGAAAGTCAGGCGTAAGGACCCGTTCTACTGTGCTGTGGTCTATCGTCCACCTGGTCCAAACAGTTATTTCCTTCAGGAGTTTAGTGACTTTCTATCCTCCACTGTGAAGCTGTCCAGACTGGTGATTGTTGGTGACTTTAACATCCGCGTTGATGATCCCTCCGATCTCTTTGCCATGAATTTCTCCAGCCTTATGGACTCCTTCAGCTGTACCCAGCATGTTTCTGGCCCCACACACACCAGGGGGCACACTCTAGACCTTGTTTTTACCCTGAGTCTAAATGCTGACAGTGTTTGTCCTGAGGACGTTTATATTTCAGATCACCTTTGCATTTTCTTTAACTTGTCAGTTTCTGCGTCCCCACCTCCTGCTCGCCGTATGGTTAGTTCTCGTTTTCTTAATGAGAGCACAACTAGCAATTTTTCTGCTGCTTTTGATCCACCCTGTTCTTCTGATAACGACCCAGATTCCTTAACTTCTCAGTTTAACGAGCACTGCCTCTCCATTCTGGACAACATCTGTCCTGTCAGAACCAGATCAGTTCCTGCAGTGAACCCTACTCCCTGGTTTATTGACAGCCTTCACAGCCTGAAGCACCAATGCAGAAAAATTGAGCGTTTGTGGAAGAAAACCCATCTCCACGTCCATCTGCTGCACCTAAAGGATCTTCTGACATCCTTTAACTCTGCAGTCAGAGACGTGAGGGTTTCATATTTTTCCAACCTGGTGTCCCAGAGCAAAGGGAACCCCAAGGTGCTGTTTAACACCATCAGCAGCATCGTCTCTCCTGCCTCTCCTACAGCCTCCATCCACTCTGTTGCAGACTGTGAGAACTTTCTGTCTTTCTTTGTGGACAAAGTCAATAAGGTTAGATCTAGCATCTCCCCTTCAGCCTTATCACTGCCTCTCCCGACTCCAACCAGGCCCATCATCCTAGATAGCTTTGCTCCTGTTTCTTTGCCAGAGTTAACCAAACTAGTTAACTCTATGAAGACCTCTGCATGCCCCCTCCACATCTTACCCTAATCTTTGTTTAAAAGTGCTTTTCAGTCCATCGGTCCCAGCATGCTGTCTATAATTAATGCTTCTCTGGTTTCTGGTCAGGTCCCTGCTTACTTTAAGAACGCTGTAATCCACCCGCTTCTTAAAAAACCGAGTCTCAACCCCTCTCTCCATAGCAGCTTCAGACCCATCTCTAAACTTCCTTTCATCTCCAAGATCTTGGAAAAGGTTGTGGCTAAGCAACTCACAGCTGCTCTTTATGAACATAACATCTATGATAGCTTCCAGTCAGGTTTTCGTAGAGCTCATTCTACTGAAAGAGCTCTTCTTAGGGTCTCTAATGACCTTCTGACTCACAGTGTTGCAGGGGGCTGTTCTGTTCTGGTCCTGCTGGACCTGACTGCAGCCTTTGACACTGTTGACCATCACCTGCTACTGGAGAGGCTGAGAGACTGGGTAGGCCTATCAGGATCTGCTCTGGAGTGGTTCTCCTCTTATCCTTCTGAGCGCTCCTTTTCTGTGGCCGTCTCCAAGTTTAGGTCCTCCACCACCTCCCTTACCCATGGTGTCCCACAAGGTACTGTGCTGGGGCCTCTGCTCTTCCTCCTCTATCTGCTTCCTCTTCAGCACTGTTACGTCCTCTATTGGTGGATATTGTGAAGGACAGGGAGTAACACAGAGGCATGTGTTTCAGTTGTGGAAATCGTAAACATTGATTTTATTAAAAGGATTTTAAAATGACAAAAGCTCAAAATCCAAAAGTACTTAAACACATTGTTAAAATGGCCAAGGGTTTACGTTTAAAACAGACATCCGAATGCTCCCAAACATTCACAAAACAAAGTCCACTGACTTAAACACAAGTTTGGGAGCCAAGAGGTAACCAGCACTCTGGTCCCTCGTCTGTTAAAAAACTCTAAAAGCTCTTAAGCTTCTCTAAGCTTAAAGAACTAAAACCCATTTAAAAGCCATTAAAACACCAACAAATGGAGCACATGAGAGAACTGGCACAGATCCAGTCTCTCCCTTCCTCCTGGCAGCTCTCCCTTTTATGCTGCTCAGGAGGTGATCAGCCCAAGTGAGTGCAGCTGTGCAGGTAGGAGGAGGAGGCAATATACTGATTGTCCTCTGCAGTGTGTTTTATGAGGTAAACAGCAACAGCTGTAACACTTCCTCCCTTAAAAGAAAGGAAAAATCAACACAAGTTCAACTACAACATTTTTTTTCTTTCACCTTTGGCCTCCATGGCTTTTATCACACACTCCCAGGTCTTTTGTCCAACAAGAATTCCCTCTAGCTAATTGAAGGAGTCCTAGCTGATCTCCACCCTAGTCTTCATGGGGCGTAGAGGTGGGCCGATTAATCACAAACGGACCAGCGGACAGGAGAGCCCATCCGTCCAAATCCCTGGGGTGCTCCCGAGATGGTAGAATTTCTACCAACGCTAACCTCCATAACCCCAACTCTAGAAAAACAAAAACAAGAACGCATCCTAAAGAGGGTGCGCTCCTACAGCCTATAGGTAATTCGCTCTGTTCACTTTGAAATTTAACAAGCACAACAGAATAAAACAAAAAGGACATACTCACAATACCTGAGAGGACACAGCTGACCACACATCTTAAAATCCTATGAATAAAACCTGTCTGCAAAAAGCACACGCCATTAAAAGTCCTTCATTGGATGGTTGAGGATCCCGGACGAGCCCCCATTGTGTTACGTCCTCTATTGGTGGATATGGAGAAGGACAGGGAGTAACACAGAGGCATGTGTTTCAGTTGTGGAAATCGTAAACATTGATTTTATTAAAAGGATTTTAAAATGACAAAAAGCTCCAAATCCAAAAGTACTTAAACACATTGTTAAAATGGCCAAGGGTGTACGTTTAAAACAGACATCCGAATGCTCCCAAACATTCACAAAATAAAGTCCACTGACTTAAACACAAGTTTGGGAGCCAAGAGGTAACCAGCACTCTGGTCCCTCGTCTGTTAAAAAACTCTAAAAGCTCTTAAGCTTCTCTAAGCTTAAAGAACTAAAACCCATTTAAAAGCCATTAAAACACCAACAAATGGCGCACATGAGAGAACTGGCACAGATCCAGTCTCTCCCTTCCTCCTGGCAGCTCTCCCTTTTATGCTGCTCATGAGGTGATCAGCCCAAGTGAGTGCAGCTGTGCAGGTAGGAGGAGGAGGCAATGCACTGATTGTCCTCTGCAGTGTGTTTTATGAGGTAAACAGCAACAGCTGTAACAAGCACATCCTGAGCTCCTTTAAAAGAATCTCCTACCATCTTTATGCAGATGACATCCAACTGTACATCTCCTTTAAGTCCCATGAGATGTCTAAGCTGCAGCTGTTACACACCTGCTTAGACTATCAATACCTGGATGGTGGGAGCTTTCTTCAGCTGAATGAAGACAAGACTGAGATCCTCATCTGTGCCCCAGACAAGCTGGTTCCCAAAGTCAGAGACTCTCTTGGTCAGCTTGCTTCCCACACCAAACCTTCCATCAGGAATCTTGGCGTGACCTTTGACCCAGCTCTCTCCCTGGATTCTCATGTCAGTTCTCTTGTTCGCTCTTCCTTCTTCCACCTCAAGAACATTGCTAAGCTGAGTCCCATTCTGTCCCGCTCTGAACTTGAGACAGTTCTCCACACCTTCATCTCCTCACGCTTAGTCTACTGTAACTCTCTTTTCACGTGTCTGAGCAGAACCTCCCTGAACCGTCTACAGGTGGTTCAGAACGCCTGTGCTCGGCTTCTGACCAAGTCCTCCAAACACACCCACATCACCCCGCTTCTCCTCCAGCTTCACTGGCTGCCAGTCAACTTCAGGGTTCATTTCAAGATCCTGGTTCTGGTCTACAGGGCCTTACATGGACAAGCACCATCTTTACAGCACTCTTTTTGCAGTTATGAATAATAAACATGGCGGTCCACACAGAATTTAAAAGCAGCTCTGCGTACGTGGACTGTACACGTGTGTCAGATGGAAGAGAGGAACTGACAGATACACCCAGCATGCAGAAAGCTTTGAATTCCTACAACCAAAGGACAAAGTTTGATATTCTAGGTCAAATACTCACATTTCTAGGTTCTGATGCCAGCATGCATCTCTCTCCCTGGAACCGCTGCCTCGTTGGAAAGCACAAGCAAGCAGAACAGTAGAGATGTGCAACATGATGACATCTGATTTAAGCGGGGCACAGCAGAGCCCCGTCAAATTAAATGTGTGGAGCACTTTGTGTACACAGATTGCACTTTTTGTAAGATATTATTGAACTGAGCAAGCTAAAAATGAACAAAAAATAAATTGTAACAATGTGCAACACTTTTCTAAATGACACCATACTGCCCATATGGGGATTTCTAATTCTGTGAGGCTGTGAAGTCAAAAATATCAACAGTCCATTGGGTCTATCGTTCCTCAGGAGTGCTCAAACACTCTTGTTCTCCATTTTGCTGCCAATAATGGAGTATGTGGCATGTTTGCTTATAGCTGAGACAATTTATAGCCAGCTGAAGAAGCTCTGCAGAAGAAACACCAGCGGTAAAATAGGAGGAAGTGGCTCGTTCTAGAAGGCTAAATCTGTGGATCTTTGCAACATAAGAAAAAGGTGTTTGGCCTAAACTAAAAGATACCGCATTCATCATCGCTGCTTGGAATTATTATCACATAAATACATTTAAACTGCAAGATGTTACGTTTGTAAAAGGGGAACGAGGCAAATTAGGCTTTTTTAGCACCCCCAAGTGTCCATTTGTAGAACCGAAAGCAAAACTCATCTCCTCGCTGTGCGTTCGTCTTTTTAACACCTTAATCCAGCGTTTCCCATCCCTGGTCCCCGGGGCACACTGACCTGCATGTGTTCTGTGTCTCTGCTTCAGCAATCCTGATTTAGATTGCCTCCTCAGGAGGACATCAAGTGCTGCAGATGCCCATTAATCACTCGTCCATTTAAGTCAGGTGCGTGGCAGCAGGGAAACACTGGTTTTAAAGAGCAACATGGAAAACGTGCAGGATATGCGGGACCAGGGTTGGGAAACACTGCCTTAATCTGACAGCTGAGACGTCTCCCCGCATTCCCAAGCGTCTGGAGGAGCGATTCATCATTAAAATTAAACAAATCAGCTGTGTTCACAATCTAAAACGTGCAGAAAACGTGCTGAAGTCAGACAGCAGCGCCAGCTCAATTTTTTTCTGACTGTGAAGCTGCAAGTGAGATATTCTGGCCACAGGTGGAGATAAGGGCTGGGTGATCTGTCCTTAACCCTGTAAAGGGTCATTTTAGCAATACTGGCTCAAGAAAATCATTTAAAAATATGAAAAAGTTTCAAAATATGGCTTCAATCTAACTTTTTTGCACAGTGAAAACTATGAAATGCATACTCTAAATGGGCATGTGGCAATATAAGTGACAGAATTAGAAAATTTGTGTGTGTGCATTTGTGCGTGTGTGTGTGTGTGTGTGTGTGTGTTTATCATTGCACAAGTTCAGAGCTGTTGTTTTATTTCCCACTGGGAAGTCTCACCAGAGACACAAGTTTGTGCAGTAAAATTACAAAAGCTACATCTTATATTTTCCAAACAGCAACAAAAGACAGTTTCTTGGGAAGCTGCCTGCATCTTCAAAGACACAAATAGAATCCACAACTGTGGAGTGTTGATTTACTGGGACAAAGTCCTTCTTTACCTTTATGGACAGAATTTCTGGGCGCAGCCGTGGTGTGGAGTGTGTCGAGTTTGGTGGCAGGAGAATCTCGTCTCTGCTTTTTGCGGATGATGTGGTCCTCCTAGCTTCATCCAGCTCTGACCTTCAGCTCTTGCTGGGTAGGTTCGCGGCCGAGTGTGAAGCGGCTGGGATGAGGATCAGCACCTCCAAATCTGAGACCATGGTTCTTGACCGGGAAAGGGTGGTCGGGGGAGAGGTCCTACCTCACGTGGAGGAGTTTAAGTATCTCGGGGTCTTGTTCACGAGTGAGGGTAGGAGGGATCGGGAGATCGACAGGCGGATTGGTTCGGCGTCTGCAGTGATGCGGACGCTGAGCCGATCTGTCGTGGTGAAGAGGGAGCTGAGCCAGAAAGCCGGGCTCTCGATTTACCGGTCGATCTACGTCCCAATCCTCACCTATGGTCATGAGCTTTGGGTAATGACCGAAAGAACGAGATCGCGGATACAAGCGGCCGAAATGAGTTTCCTCCGTAGGGTGGCCGGGCTCAGCCTTAGAGATAGGGTGAGGAGCTCGGACATTCGGGAGGAACTCGGAGTAGAACCGCTGCTCCTCCGGATCGAAAGGAGTCAGTTGAGGTGGTTTGGGCATCTGGTCAGGATGCCTCCTGGACGCCTCCCTGGGGAGGTGTTTCGGGCATGTCCTGCCGGCAGGAGGCCCCCGGGTCGACCCAGGACACGTTGGAGAGGTTACATCTCCAATCTGGTCCGGGAACGCCTTGGGGTCCTGCCGGAGGAGCTGGTGGAGGTGGCCGGGGAGAGGACGGTCTGGAGCGCCCTAGTTGGGATGCGGAGGAAGACGACGACTCTCTTCTTGAATTAATACAAAGTGTCTGACAATTCCTGAATAAACAAAGAATTGTAAATCTTCTGGTTGAACATTCAAAGACCAATCAGACTGAATTTCCATATTTATATAGAAATTCACATCATATTGGTCAAAGTGTAGTATATCAAGCTTTAAAAGCACCCAAATAAATACGTATGCTGCTCCTAGACACACACACACACACACACACACACACACACACACACACACACACACACACACACACACACACACACACACACACACACACACACACACACACACACACACACACGTGTAATTAATCACAGCGACCTGAGCAACAGAAGTGTTTCTTAGAGGAGGGGATTAAAGGATGAAACCTGCGTTGTGAATCTTTCAGCTGCATCTAAAATTCCTCCGTCCTCAACTCCCAGAGACTCAGAGTGCCGACACGCTGATGAAAACCCCTGTTCTCATCAGCGTAAGTAAATGTAATAAAGGATACTACTGGATGCTCTTATGTAACCATTCTACTGGCCCTGATGCTAAATTGTTGCCATAGCAACCCAAATTAGCTGCTGCAAGGCTTTTCCTTGGCTCGAGTTTTCTCTGCTTCATCATTTGCTTCCCAAATAAAGGACAGAGGTGCACTTGTTCTTTTTATTTACTCTCCAGCCATAGTCCCTGACTTCTAGCTGTACTCCTCTTCATCGTCGCCACCTCATTTCTAATTCCCCCGAGTCCCTTTCATCACACCGTTCACTCTCACATCCGCCCACTGAATCTCTCCACCCTTCATCCTCCTTCACTGTCTGGTCCTGTCCTTCCAGGATCTTCATCCAGTCCCGCTCTTCCTAGAAAGCAGCTTCATTAACCCTTAATTATTTCCTGGTTTGTCCCTCAGTCGTCCTGAACAACTATTACCAGAAGAAACAGCAGAAATATATTCATATTTTCAGCAGATTTTTCTTGTTCTCTCTGCCTTCACCACAGTTTCCTATCCCTCTGTCTCACACTTCCACCCACCATCCCCTCCTGCTTTTTTTTTCGCCATTAGTCTCCTAATCTGCTCCTATCTCATTAAACACACTCTCACTCCCTATTATATGAGTTATTAACAACTTTAGATGTAAGAAATGAAATTTTCCTCCCTGTCTCCAGGACTAACTACAGCTGATTGCTATTAAATGTGTTTACCCTGATGTCTTTAAGCATTAAGCTAATAAAACTTTCAGAGACATGATTTTTCTGAACACATTTAGGTATTTTGCAACAGTTCGCTCTACCTGCACGTTTTTGAGCAAACACTGACATCACTTTATCAATTTGCCTCCGGTCATTCCTCATCTGGGGAAAGAACAGGCGTGGGAAATTACTCAATTCAAAAGAGTAATAAGTGTGCAGCAGTGAAAGATTTAGAAGACGATTGCAAACGTGCAGTCCCACTTTGTTTTATTAAATTCATGCGCTTAGACATCATGTGCCATTGCAGCAGCTCAGACACCTTTTCTCTCTGAGTGACGCTTAAAATGTTCCGATTTTTTTACTTAACTTCAACGTAATTATTGAATTCAAATAAAAATTAGGTATGAGATTTATGTTCATGAATATTTATGTATAATGCATAGGGATGGGTACCGAATTCGGTACTTTTTAAGGTACCGACCGAATTCCATGGTACGGACTGAGCACCGATTCACGTCATTTGAAACGGTGCCTCGTTTCGGTACCCGTCCTTCATAACGAGAACTTGCCTAGACAGCTGCGCAAGAGCGTTACGTCGGTCGTTGCGAGCGAGTTGTAAACAGAGCAGCATAGTAGAAAGAACGCACGCTAAAGCTTGGGTCCACTTCACTAAATGTGATGGGTAACTGGGTGATGATGAAATCAGCGACAACGATCTAAGTGAGACATCCTCATCTTAATCTGCTCCGGTAGGTAAATAAAATGTTTAAGATAACGTTAGCTTGATATGTTAGCTTCCGTTCCGCTAATGGTGCGTTCGCTTTCTCCTCGGAACTCCGAATTTCCGACTAGAACATGAACGCGCTCTAAAGTTTGGCTTCACTTTACTAAATGCGACGGGTGATTGGGTCAAGATGAAACCAGCGACAACGATCTAAGTGTGAGGCATCATCGTTTTAATCTGCTCCAGCAGTTAAATAAACTGTTTAAGATAACGTTAGCTTGATATGTTAGCTTCCATTGGCACCATTGTTATCAGCTAATGGTGCGTTCGCTTTCTCCTCGGAAATTCTAACTTCCCAGTAGGAAAAATCAAAGTAAAAAGGACGGCAAAAGGAATGAAGATACACAGTAAATTTAGTTCACAGTAAAGATGTTTGCTTCAGTTTAATTATCAGCTTATAAAACTACAAGGACGATGTTAAAATACAAACAGTTGTATGTTATTTATCGTGATATTTATCAAATATGGTTATAAATTGAGAAAAATATATATTTAATTATAAAAGAGAATCAAAATATTAAACACTCAAAAGTATCGAAAATTGGTATCGTTAAGTACTAGTATCGATTCCTAGGTACCGGGAATTAGCACCGAATCGATTCAAATGTCAAAGGTACCCATCCCTAATAATGCAATATATATAGCTGTAGACATAGTCTTGGTGATGCAGAATTAATCTAAACCTCTGCTTCTTGTAAACTCTGCTGCCTCAAAACTGCAATCACAAACAGATGGTAGAGTCCTGTCGCGTACCGGGGATTTTCACCAAACAAAAAGGTTTTCTGTTGAATCATCGTTCCACCTTCATCCTCTTAAGGCATTTATAGCAGCTACAGAATGCTCCCTCTCTCTCTTTTTCTTGTCTGTGAATCGATGGCTGTCGATAAACACGTCCTAACGCCGAGATGTTTGTTAAATGTCCCACTTCTTGACCAGAAGGGTCTGAATCTCATTAAAACAAAAGTCCCGGTAACTATGGCAATGAGCATCATCGACGACCCTCAGTGCAACTTAAGCTAAAAGGGGCCAAGAGGTTACCATGACAACTAGAAGGCAAACAAGACAGAAAGAGGGAGGGATCCACTGAATCATGTATTTGCTTTATATTAAACATGTTTAAAATTACGCAAGCAAGCACATGAATAAAATACCTAAAAGGTGTCAAAAGATGAATGAAAACATGGCGGAAAAGCACGCCATCATCCTCCGGCGGTCAGCATGCGTACACCCTCACTCTCACACTCTAACAACGCAGTGACAGCCTGCCTGCTGCGTGTTAGAGAAAACTCGCACGAATCTTAATTGGTAGAAAAATCAAAGTCAGGTTTCAACTCCTTGTCTCAGAAAAGGGAACAGTTGCTTTATTTTCATCTCTCTTCTTTTCTGGTTCCTGTGTGTGTAGCTGCAGGAGTTTCAGTCATCTTTACAGTCTCCATCCAGGAGCCTTCATCCCCTGCAGCCCGTTTCTAGACATTTGACAAGCCGCCTGCAAACTGTGTGTGTGTGTGTGTGTGTAATTGGAGGATGAAGAGCTTATAAGAGAGTCCAGATATCACAATATACTGGTATTACTTGTAAGAAAAAAAGACAGCCGCACAAGCCCAATTACACGCCTCCATATTTATAACCTTTGCCACTCACAAAGAAAGCAGCTGGGAAAACAATAATCATGCAAAAAAAAAAAAAAAAAAGACTTTGTGTCAGAAGAACAAAGAAAGCAGTAAAACCAGAGAGCTGCTTGTAATTTATTTGTGGGAGAAATATAGAAATCTGCATTTATCTGTAAATTGCTTGGTTTTAATCTTCTGATGAAAACATGTTTACATTTTAATAACCCAGATGCATGCTTGCTCTTTAAAAGCTAAATATGTGTCCTTTAGAGCAGAACAGGAGTAGGGATGTTAGATATTGGCTTTTTACTGACATCTTCTGTCCAATGCTGATAGAAGCTGATACCGATAAACTATGTGGGGGTCCCCGCCTCATAATAAATGAAAGAAACAATAAGTAAGAATTTTAAAGTGAAATAATAACAAAACAGTCTAATTTCTCAATTATGTTGGAAGGGAGGTTACATTGAAACTTAGCTGGCTGAGTGGTTGACAGCAGAGGGACGTAGACATAGGCCCAATCCCAATACTCGCACTTCCACGCTTGCACCCTTCAAGTGCGCAATCCCGGCCAGGAGTGCAAGTGTATCACGAAAGGGAGAGGGGAGTGGCTGAGAGCAGATTGTTGTTTTCATACACGGGCTGCAGTACCCACATTTGACCACAGGATGTCATTCTTACTTCATGCACCTTTTAGGTAACTGACATCCCATATTTCCTATCGTTTAAACTTGAAACATTATCTGTGAAGAATAAGACAGCTCTCAGATCTGTCTTTTTTTATTTTTTTTGAGTGAGAGAAGTAGCTGAAGTTTGATGTGTAATATGGCCATAATATGTAAATGTTATATCTTTAAAAGACCTACAACTATTACATTTTAATGCTAATATTAAGCGATAATAACGGATATCTCTGCTAATAAGTAAGAGAAGGTAAACATTTCTTGTCTTGTGGAAACAAAACAAACTTCTTGCATGGAGTAAAACATTTAAGACGTCACGAAAAAGCAAAAGACATACTAATAAACTCATAATGGATTGCTTTTAAAGGGATGATCATACACGACTCTACTCCCGTGAAACACCAAACAAACATCAGACATCAGCTTTGATCCGTGAATCAAAGTCATAACTTCTCTGGGTGTTGTCCTTTAAAAAAGCCTTTCTGTTTACTTCCAGAGAAATGTGGTCTGCAAAAAGTAAAAAATGCTGTGATAAAAGCTATAATCAAAGCAAAATGTGGTGATGAGAACTCAAATGTCCCAAAACCCAAATTTTTCCCTAAGAAACTTCAGATTTAATCCTCTTTAATCTGAATTGGTTTTCACAGCATTGATAACGACCTGAAGATCTCGTTGGCAGTCATGAATCCTTTTCTTCCTTTGTTTTAGATGAAAGGAAGTTTGTAAAATAATCCCGGGTTCTTCCCGAGAATCAGCAGAGCGCTCCACAGGAAACATTTAGGTCCAGTTATGACCGCCCCATGAGCCTCCTAAATGTTTCATCAGCCTCCTTTAATAAGTGAAAAGCACGTCTGCTTCCTACTCAGTTTACCTTTATTCTCTGACATGACGGCGTTTTTATGAACCAAGACAAAAACATGAAACAATTACGAGGAAAAATACTTAAAACCGCTTAAAAAATTGAAAGTCCTCCACTTCAAAAGAAGCTTCTGCTTCGCTTTTTCCTCTTACAAGTCAGCAGAAACCCAGTAAAACTAGATCTGATATATCAAAGAGAGAACAAACACACACACACACACTGATTCTTTGGGCAAACACGAAGCAAGGTCTCTGAAACGTAACCCAGCCACAAACAGACACCCGTCTCCCAAAAGTAAGTTCATCATCTCCTGATCAAACAGATAAACAACAAGGCTGATCAATTATTTTGATCTATGTGATGTTATCTCTCCATTGGCCTGCATGGCTGCCCAGCCAGAACCAAATAACCCCTGTGATTTTATCACCTGAAGCCCGCTTGGCTTCCTGGGAGATAAGAGAAGAGCTTTCAAGTGAGTCTCAGCTGGAGCAGCGATTCTGGGATGAGAATCAAACTGCATGAAGGAAAAATACATCGAGCTCTGCCAAGCAGGAGTAAACAATATAAAATAGCATCAGATGTGAATATTAAAAAAGATGGACACTGTTAAAAAGTGGTTAAATAACACATAATTATTAATGATTTGTGTGCTTCTAACTCCATCTATTAATATATTCTGCTTCTCCAAGGTTGGGTCATGGAGACAACGGGCCCAAGATCTGCATTTTATTTTTAATTAGACAACCGCATGCAATTAGGGATGCACCAATAACGATACTGATACTGGTATCGTTATTGGTGCATCCCTAATTGCATGCGGTTGTCTAATTAAAACAAAGACAATACTGGTATCAGTATTGGTGCCAATATGATACGATACCAGTATTGGTATTGATAAAAGTTAACCGATACCAATGCAGTTGCTTGAAAATGGCTTCACTGTAACTTGTCATTTCTGTTCACCTAATATTTTAGTTTTGTGACTATTTCTACTCATATATTTTACTTTTTATCTAACTCACAGTCTTTTCCTGTTGAAAGCAGAGAAGAAAATAAAATCTGTATTCCAAATCATTGCATTTTTTGTGTGGTGGAAGTATTGGTATCGGCGAGTACTCAGATCCAAGTATTGGTATCGTATCGGTTTGGAAAAAAGGGGTATCGTTGCATCCCTACATGCAATGTCACCTTTTAGACTTCAGGAGTGCATACTGAGGTTTTCATCTAAGAGTCACCCCCCGCCTCCCCTGGTATGATGCACCAAACCTTGACTCGCCTCCCTGCAGGTGGCGGACAACCATCAAGGACATCATGTTTTATTTAGAGTCTTGTGTTCAGTAATGACGGCTGTGCCTAAAGCTAAATCTAACGATCTACTGGTCTCTCCTTCACCTGTTTTGATGAGGTTTGGATCGGGACCAAATGAATGAGATCCAAAACAAGTGGCTGAAACAAGCTCCTCCTGGAGTAGATCCAGGAAGTTACTCAAGAGAGAAGGAACACCTTGGGATCTCACAGGAGGTGTTTAAAAACCCTGGAGAAGCTGCTGAAAATGGATGAATTCCTAAAACCTGTCTCAGCAACAACATCTGTAACAATTAAGGATCCATCCACCACACAGAATAAAGTTTACTTATGGTAAGAATTGTGAACTTGACTGACTTGACACAACACATGGCTTGACGTACTTGATTTGATTCAGCAAAACAAAACTGACCTAACTTGACTTGGCTTAAAATTGCTTTGCCTATGGTCTGTATGAAGGTTTTAGATCAGGCAAATCCAAAGTGCGGCCCAGGGGCCGTTAGTGGCCCTAGAAGGGAATTTGTGCAACCCCTAATTCATTTTCTAGAATGACTAATTTTGTCTCCTCAGCAGTTATATTTAGTCAAAATAAAGTAGGGACCTCTGAATAAATATACATTTCATAAATAGTAAAAGACTGTTTGTTTAATGTCTTAAAAGTACTTGTGATTGTTAAACTTATTATTTTTTATTCAACTTTGAAACTTTTTTGGGCCCCTGACAGCTGTGGGCCCTTAGAATCTTCCTAATCTTTCACCACTTTACGGCGCCCCTGAATGTACCTCTAAAGGAACTGTTTCCGATTTCAGATCAAGACGGATTCATCAAGAAATAAAAGGTGTGTGTTTTCAAAAAAAGAGAGATTCTTTTAATTGTTTAACTAAATAAATTACAAACATTTTCAGACAAAATGGGTCATGATCGCTCAAACGAACGAATGCGCCCAAGAAACAGTTTTTGTTCTTCAGCCTGCGGTTCTATTCTTGCGTCACCTTCCTGGTCAGAAGATGAAATGAAATACTGCAACGTTTCATGTTATGATACAGAAACTATATTTAAAAGTAGTGTTTTACTGAGAATTTACATGGAAGCATGTCCTATATTTTTTTGTGTGGTGCAATCTGACTGCTAGGTGGCAGTTTCTACCGTCTCCCTTCTGACGGAACGGATCTCCTGATTACACTGGAAGTGTCTCGGAAGCATCTGGCCTGAGTTTTCTAAATAAACTCAGTCTTAATATCACCTGGCTTTCAGTATCGCAATTTATTGTATCGCCTCCTCTGTATTGTTATCAGGATTTTAATTAAGGAGGGTCAAAACGGTGATGGAAGCCCTCAACTGACAGGCCCAGTGGAAGCCTGAAAAATGCTCCAGTACCCCCTCTCGCTTTAACGGACTCTCATGTAGCAACACACCACGACCAAACCCCCCCCCCACTCACTCTTTACATGCCCTGCCCTGATTGCGATGTATACCACGTCACCAGATTCTTACCAATACACGCCCCTTTGGAGGATTCAGGATCCCGCCCAACCCCGCCTCCCCATCGGTCTCTGATGTTTGTATCTGTGATGTTCGTGCTTCTATGTTGAGGAGTTTTTTTGTATAATAGAGTTACTCCCCGCTGGGTCTAACTCTGCTATGCCTTTTTTTTACCTTACCCCAATTATCCTCATGTAACACCCTTTTCATCTAATGAAATGAGCGCCGTTCTGGCTGCTCTCGTGACTGCCTGTACCTGTCTTTGTCTACATGTGTGTGTGTTTAACCTTGGTCAGGTTGTATTGCGGAGTCAAGTTCCTATGCTCTGGGTCGCTGGAGCACTGGCAATAAAGCTTATTCTGATTCTGATTCCCTAATTTCTCTCATTTCACATTAAATTATTTCCTTCACTTGATTGGCTGCCAGGCCTCTCACTCATGTTCCAGCCCCCAGAGACGCCTTCTCCTTTGTAGCTGAATGAGAACAAAGGTCAAAGATAAATAAAAACTTTTAGGATCAACGGGATGATAAATGTTCCTGTTTTAAAACCACTTGTCATAATACACACAGTAACACAACTACTACACAGTTATACAAACACACGGAAAGACCGGGCCAGCAGCTAATCTTCTTACTGATCACAAGGTTTGACTGTTGAAAGAGAACAAAGTTCACTTTATCAGTAGATTCTGCCAATGACAGAGTAAAGGACAGCTGGAGATAAACAAAAGGTCCAGTTTAGCACCGATCTGACTGTTAAAGCCTGCTGTTTAGATTCCAAATGCTGTTTAAAGTCTTTTGAAGACACTGGCTTTCCTGAATGAAGACCTCTCTTCTGAATCACTGTCGGAGACAATTTTACATCCGAAACAACGTTGTTGAACCTCAAACCAAGTCAGTATCTTTCTTCTTCTATTCTACCATTACTTCATGTTTTGTTATCACCATTGATTCACGTCACCAGAACTCGGCGTGAGGAAATCGGTACTTTGATGCTTCAGGAACAAGAGTGGGATTTAAATTCAGAGCTTGAGTGCACTTACAGGTGCAGGCTGTAATTTTACGTGTGGAAAAGCAGCCTAGTCATGAAAGCACCGCCAACAACGCAGCTCGGTGTCACTTGAGTCTGTCTAAATTACAGCTGTGGGTGGATTTTTAAATAAAGCCCTCACGTCGGTGTAAAAGTAGAGTGCGCGAACTTGGTCACCGTGTTTTTATCTGAGCATAAAAATCACAAAAGGAAAATGTTTCTTGAGAAAACTGTTAACGTTAACATGTAAAAGCTACTCACAAAAGCTCGCTCGTTCTTTCAGATCACAAAGTTCTCTCTGAGCGTCTGATTTTGTTTAAATTACTTTTGTTTTATTTGAAGTCATTGTGGTCCAAATCAGACATAACAATTCAAACCATCTGCATTGGTTGATCTGATTTCTTGAGACTGGTATCAGCCTCAGAAACCCCATATCGGTCAACTTCTACTCTAATTAATAGGAAACAATATGAATGTAGAGGACATAAAGTTGAACTGATCTCATTTACTGTTCTGTTCAAGTCAGCTGGAGTCATCCTGGGGGTTTCAAAAGAAAACAAGAGTTTCCATTTTAAAGCTTGATGAAAAGGCTATGGGGTGTTGCCTACGGTCTCGGTCACATCTGTCTTTAATGTCCTTCTGTCTCTTCTAGAGTATGGAGGTGTTGAGTGGCCCCTGGGCTGATCTGGCCTTGTTTCTGCAACGGACTGCTGCACTCTCAAATGAGACAGACACGTTTCTTCCTCTCTGGCTGTTTGGATTGCTGATGTTTCTGTCTGTCTGTCTGCTGCTGCTTCAGCTGATCGTCTTCCTCAGCTGGAAACTCAGACATGGTGGGTAGATTATCGAGTTTTCATGTCAAATCCTCCAAACCATGTCAAAAATATCCCCAAAATATTAATTTTTTTAGCTACATTAGCAGAAAAACAAACCAGCTGGAAGACACGCACGAGCATGCACACACAGCCTATAGGGATCTGTGGTACTATTGTATGTTTGGAGCAGATCGTGACAACTCGCGTCGCCTGCAGCTGAATTTCTGGATCCTAAGCTGCATTCTAAAAATAAAAACAGCCAAATTTGGCCGCTAGGTAAAAATACTACAAAGCTCAGGGAAGTGACGTTTTTGGGGCTAAATCTAAATGTGACCCTAAAGACTGAGACCCACCCACGCTGCTGTGATTAGTGTTTCTGTGTAATAAATAAGTGGAGATGAGATGCAGCTGCATGCAGCACAGACGCTGAAATATGAAAAGCCTGGAAATGTGAATTTGCTTTAAACCCGACCCTTTGGTTCTTTCTTGCTTGTGTAACACATGCGTACGGTCATGGACTTGTGAACATCTGCTGGAATTTCCACCCGCTTAGGTGGTAAAGAAAACTAAAAACTACTTTAAAAGATGAACTTTCCATGTGACCAAATTTCTGACCGAAAGTCTGTAGCTATCAGGGTTTGGCACTTTGATTCCATGCAGCCATTAAATCATTAAATTCAAATGCAATTAAAAATGTGTTTTTAGTGAAATAATAAGGAAACATATTTTAATCATTTCTGAAATCTTTTTCACACTTAATTTTTTTGTTTGTTTTTGTGAAGCACCTCGCGATTTTTATCTTGAGAGGTGCTATACAAAAGGTTGTTTTTTCTTTCTTTCTTACCTGCTGAGCTACTGCTGCCTTAAAAAGCCTTAATCTTTCTATTTATCCTCTTAATAATAATAATTTTAAGGAAGAGAAAAAGGTGTTTACATCTGAGTAGCCATGATCTAAATTTTTCCACTGTCTTGCCTTGAAATAATGGGGAATTTGCACCCTCTGTTGACAAAAAATAGAATAACACTGGTTTCCAACAGCATTTGAGAGGTTGAGGACCAGCAAACTGTAAGACAGAGAGGAAATTATCTCTGTCTGGCCCCAAAACGATTTCTAATCGGAATCTGGCGTCCTTGAGCCTGCAAGGCACCAACGAAAACTCCCCCCTCAGAAGATATGTGGAATGTGCCGTCGCTATGGCAACTCAACTCTGTCTCCTATCCCAGTCTGGGCGGGACTGCGGGAAGGCCGCCTAAGCGTTCAGGGTCACTGCAACCCTCCAATCCTCAATGCTCCTCCCCCATCCACACTGAGGTGATATGCGCTGCTTATCGTGGCTGCAGGAACTGAAGTGGGGATAGTCCCAACCCACCACTCCACCTAGTGGACACTTAAGTTGTGTTGTCTGAAGTCTATTGCATATATGTTTGAGGTGTTTTTTTTTGCAGAGCAAAGCTGCCCTCCTGCTGGAGGGTAACTCTGAAGTGCCTTTTTTTCCCTCCACCTGAACCAATCCTCATGTAACCCTCTTATTTCTATTATTGTGCGCCGTTATGGCTGCTCTCGTGGTCTGCCTGTATCTGTTCTGTCTACATGTGTGTGTGTAACCTTGGTCAGGCTGTGCTGCGGAGTCAAGTTCCTATGCTCTGGGTCGCTGGAGCGCTGGTAATAAAGCTTTTTCTGATTTCTGATTCTGATTAAGGTAGCGCGACTCAGGTTGCGAATGACCACAGTCACCAATTCTTGTCATGTGTCTTGCCCATGTGTGTCTGGTCTCTGAATTGTGTGTACTGAAACTCTAATTTCCCTCTGGGATTAATAAAGTATCTTTGATTTGATTTAGAAAAAAAGGGAAGATGGGGAGTTGCTGCCGTCTAGTGTCTGAAAGCGGTTTCTGCGATTGTGTTCTTTTTTAGCCTCGTTATGTAGTCTTAAAAAATCTTAATCTGCAGTACCAACTTTCAGACTTTGCAGGGCAGCAACTCCCCATCTTTTCTAAAAGCTGAAACCAGATCGTTGTTCTGCTTTGTGACAGCATAGGGTGCAAATTCCCCATTATTTCAAGGCAACAAAACATCAAGTCTTTGGAAGAATTTAGAGGAAGTGTTTCTACTAAATCCAGTTCCTTCTCAACCTTGATATTCCCAAGAGGACAAAAAGAAAGACTAAGAATTTTTTTTTCAGCTTCATTAAAATAAGGAAGCAAAAAAAAAATTCCATTCTAAATGGTTAAAACGAACAAAAGTGTAGTGTAGTACCAGCTTTCAGACACTGGAGGGTATGGAACTCTGAAGCTTATAAAATGTGTTAAACGTTTATTTCAACTCATATGTTAACAATTTAACTTTCCTAAATTTGAACTGTAATAGACACTTTTCCCATCAAGACTGGATTACTTATTGTGTAAGGCTAAACTTTACATGCAGTTTGTATGTTGTTGCACATTTTTCTTTACTTATCTTACTGTCTTTTTATTTTATTTACAGCAGAGGATGATCTTTCTGGGTTACTGTGGAACAAAAGCGCCATCCACCGGCAGCGATTACAAAATGAACGGTCTCATTCATGCACCTGACAGGATAAAGACCCAGGTGGGCTCAAACTGCACAAAACCAGCTCTGGAAACGTTTACTGCGACGACTTTTCTAATCCTCTTCAGGCACTTTTTAAATAAACCTTCAGACCAGTTTAGAAACCTCGACTTTAAACAATAGTTTCCAAAATAGTAACTGTTGTGGGTCAAAAATCTCTTCTGGAAAGGTTTTTATAGATAGTTGTTATTTCATAAATAACACATTTTAAAAATGATTTGACCGGAGAGACTGCAGAGTATAACAATCCTTTATTTAAACAGTGTTACAAAGGGCAGGGAGGTGTGTGAGCGGGAGACACTGCTAGACACAAAAACTACCAGTGATCACCGGGTTAGCACACAGGAAGCAACATGGCAGCTAGCAGAGTTTCCAAAATGTGCTTTTTGAAAGGTGAATTTTCATCGTTATGTTAAACGATATGCAAAAATATTTTGGTCTCAACTATAAAACGTAACCTGAGTTTTACAAATAAACTATTTGATTAAGATTTGTTGCACTGTTTGGATAATTGTCTTCAAATCAATTGTCATAGCAACCGTGAAGCATTTTAGCATAAAGCTATACCTTGCTTTAAAGAGCAAGTCACCCCAAGTCTACTTTTTTTTGTTTTTGCTGGTAAACTATATAAATTAGAGTCTAATCATGCTGTGGATATGTGTAAATAATAATTTGTCACTTTAGTGCATCTTAGTAAAAATTTAAATAAACCGTCAGTGTTGTGCCGTCGTCAGGTAAAAACTACTACATTTGAATTTCAATCTGCCATCGCTATTTGCTAAGTGGTACACTATGATGTTAGCTGGTACATTATGATGTCAAAATGCTGTTGTGACCTTGTTTGTGTGTATTTGTTAGTGGCTCCGCTCTCTCGGTCTGCTAGGCAACAGCATTTGTTGCATTTTTCAAACAGGAAGTGGGAGTGGAGTAAGTTTCTTGCAGGGGGTGACTTGCTCTTTAAGAATTCTGAATAAAAAATAACATTGATTTTTTTGGTTTTGGGGATAACTTTATAAAACATAATGATAGTATTGCAAACATTTTGGAAAGTCACCTAGATGCCTCACAGCTCCTGTGATTGGTGAAGACCTCAACCCTGCTGCTAAATGATGTGGCAGACATTTACTTGTAGTGGTGTTCCTTCATTGCCCCCCACCCCCCACCCCCCCACAAATACAAAAAAAAAAAACATAAAACTGTGACAATATTACAAATATGCATAAGGTGGTAAAACAAATCCCGTCTTCGAACAACCAGAAGCAGAGAAAAGTTGAGCGATGAGAAAATCTACAAACACGTTTGATGAGATTAAACAACATGAGATTTAAAAACTTCCAAAGCTGCCTAAAAATATCCCAAACTGTATTTTTACAAATTGTTTTTCTGCTGTGTTGTACGGGAATTAGAAGTTTAAAGCTTCTCCCTCATAGAATGCCATTCGCCTGCATAGTAAAGTCAAACCCTGATTTTAATTCTCATTTTTTAATTTCTAAATGGTTTTAGTGTTTGGCGTGCGCTATAAGCCACTCCAGGAGATAGACATTAGATAAAAGTTTCATGAGAAGGCGCATCTTGAAACAACAACATTTAAAAAGCCCAATCAGAGGAATGTGGTTTGTTTTTCCCTTTAAGCTGCTTTTTGTAGCGGTAGTTACACCTTTAGTGCGGTGACTGATGTGTGTGTGTGTGTGTATGTGTGTGTGTGTGTGTGTGTGTGTGTGTGTGTGTGTGTGTGTTGTCCAGGCATGCACAAGAACCATTTAAAGACACAGAATGACTGCAGCAAAAATATTTGGTTGCAGTAAAACAGTTAAACACAGCCAGCAACACGTCAGAAATAAAAACACCACGATAAGCTGCTAGCTACACACGCTAATGCCAGTCGGCACGGCGGCATCCCAGCTAAACGTTCAAACGTGTCAAACATGTGGAATCGTCATTTCTAACAAGCTTTGCTCGTGTTTTATCTACTTAGATATGGAAAAAAAAGAAGCTGTGCGTGAACAGAGCAGAAGTGGAACAAACAGTTTGTGGAGTTAGCATCAGTCTGCGTGTGGGTCAGAACCGGTTTCAAGTTCTTTTTGGTACCTTCTCTAGTTGTAGCACAAAAAAAAAGAGAAAACATATGAATAATTTAAATGAAAGGATTAAAATTTTCTCCTCTCCTCAGCAAATTATGGCTAACTTGTATTAATATTCAAATTAAGATTATTATTTTTAATTATTCCCATTGTGTTGGCACTCTCCCAATTATCCTCCAGTTTTCCAGGTACTCTCCCTTGTTCCCTTGGTGCCCAGTAGGAATGGTTAGTGTTTAACAAAGAGCTGCACTTATTTTATAACCTTCATTTTATTTTATACAGTCATTATTTCACCAGCTTCCAAGTCTGTTTTGTTTTCAGTGTAAAAAATAACAATGGTTGTAAAAACTTTAGATTGAATCACATTTGGCTTCTTAAACTGGATTAAGAATTGATTCCCACCTGCTGTAAATGTAAAATTATTATTATTAGAATAAAATGTGGGCTGAACTAAATATGCTGCTGGTCATTTTCAAAGGAATGTGGATGAATGAATTATTTTACTTACAAAAAATAAAAAATAAAATAAAATAAAAATAGACGTTTTTCAGCTACGGCTCCATCCATAGATATTAAAACTGTGATCATGAAGAGAAACGTGTTTCTATTTGGTGTTTATAAGAGCTAGTTGTGCTTATTTGTTTTTCTCATTTTACTTTAAATTAAAAAATTGACTTCTATGATTTTTCAATTAAAAGTGTAATAAAGTGAAAGGAGGAGCCAAAATGCTTTTTTAAAGGAATGGACCAAAAACTGGTTCAAATACCAATAAAACAAGACTTCATGAAAACAGGTGAAGTAATCAGTAAGTCTTCAGTTTTAGTTTAGTGATGCTTATTGTAAAACATGTAAAAAAAAAAAAAAACTAATACAAAATACTACAAATGTTAGTTAAAGTGGTTCTTGTTTTTGTTCCCTCTGTTAGGATGATTTTTCTTGGTTTTTGCGGTGAGGTACTGAAATGCACCAAAGACATGAGAAAGACCTTCTGGGACGAGAGAGTGACGTCTTCAGCCACAACTCCTCCTCCTCCTCCTTCCTTTCTTCAGCTCCTCTTCTGGCAGTCGGTTCATGTAGAATGATGAAGATCGTTTGTTGTCAAGAGAGAAGAAACGCCACCGTAGGCCCTTCAGTGCTGGGGAAAGGGACAGAGATCAGTCGGTAGTAGGGATGGGTACCTTTGACATTTGAATCGATTTGGTACTAATTCCCGGTACCTAGGAATCGATACCGGTACTTAACGGTACCAATTTTAGATACTTTTGAGTGTTTAATACTTTAATTCTCTTTTATAATTAAATATATATTTTTCTCAATATATAACCATATTTGATAAAAATCACGATAAAATACAAACAGTTGTATGTTATTTAATATCGTCCTTGTAGTTTTATAAGCTGATAATTAAACTGAAGCAAACATCTTTACTGTGAACTAAATTTACTGTGTATCTTCATTCCTTTTGCCGTCCTTTATCATTTGATTTTTCCTACTGGGAAGTTAGAATTTCCGAAGAGAAAGCGAACGCACCATTAGCTTATAACAATGGTTGCAATGGAAGCTGATTTAATGGCATGAAATATAAAGCTTGTAAAAAAAAATTGGCAAAGGGCTCTGACTATAGTTGATGGTCGATAGATTCCTCCAATCGGCTCCCTGGATGATCACTGCGGGAAATTTGGTAGCCTGATCAGAGATCAGCCAGTCGCCATGTTTCCATGCTAGTTTAATGGATGCATGATGCCTTCATTTTGACTTGATAGTAAAAATTATAAGTCAGGCTTTCCACCAACACTGGTTGGTATTAAATGAAGAGGAATGTTTGCAATGTTTCCAAACCTTATTTTTGGAGTTTATAATAATAATAATAATAATAATCATGAATTAATTATAATCATTACCTGAGTTCAGTCAATCCTCCTCCTCAGCCAGCTCAGTTTCTTTATGAACAACCACTCTGGTAACAGACATGTCAGGATGTTGCTCTTTGGCCTCCTTAATGGCCTGTGCCAGAGCCTGTTGTACCACAGGGCCACCACATGGCGGCAGTCCCGAGCACGGCAGGCAGTGGAAGGGAAAGAAGTGGGGAAAACGGTGGAGGTAAATAAAAGGAAAATAATGAAAGGAGAAGCACAAAGAAAAACCACATGCATGCTGGATTTACCACCATTTTTCCCACCAGGAGGAGGCGTTGAGTAAAATGGCTTCATGGGATGACATTAGCTGTGTTGTTTTTGTGTAAATCCAGCAAAAAAAGGACAAACAGGCAACTTAAATAAAAAAGGGATCATGCAAAACATGCTTGTTTCCCATTTTTAATAGAACAAACACTTTTATTTATGGTCTCACTTGTTTAACGTCAGTGAACCAATCATGTGCTTATTAAAGCTGAATATTAAGACATTTAGATATATTAAAATCATCAGTGTCTGGTTCTGGCTGGACTGCAACAGTTCTAATTAATTTAATCTTCTGAAGCTTGTTTTATGCTTGACGGGTCCGCGAGGCGAAATTGCGTCATTTTATCAACCACGCCCCTCCACCGCGCCTCCGAACGGCCCAAACTTTCCGCACCGCGCACCTAGGAAATTTTCTAACCACGCGGACGGTCGGACGCGGAAAAACATGGCAGACTGGAAAAAACTAGCATGGCAGATGTTCGAAAATACAGACATTTGTATGAATCAGCTCTCAGAGATCACCGTGATCAACATGTCGTTAATAATTCTTGGACAGAAATAGCTCGCACTGTCGGAAAAGACGAGGACGCTGTTAAAAATGCTGGAATGCCATGTTGTAAGCAACAGTAATTTTTACTTCTACTATGGTGCAGTGTTGGATGCATGCCGTAGAGCTCCATGCTGCCCCCTACAGTTTGGGAGAATATTGGCTCACCGCAGAGACAAGCCGCATGCACCATAAACGCTGCGAGTTGTGAAGCGCGTTCCAGCCATGAACCGCATCACCAAGCAGAAAGTAAACGTGTCAAGCATAAACCAAGCTTTAGTCTGAGGGATATGTGAGGCTGTTATACAGACCAGACAATGAATGCATGCAAAATAATCCAACAAAATCAGACAAAGCAAAGGAAAAATGAAGCTGAAAAGCTGAGGACATGACTTTTCTTATGTGAGGGTGAGAAGTCTACAGATACCAGCCTGGATGAGTGAATCTGAGTGAAAATGATGATATCTGAGCATCATTCCCAACCAAAGGTTTGAATTCAGACTATAAGCAACATGACAGACATTTCACCGGATTCTAGATCAGAGCCTCACAACCAGATAATTTCTATAAGGTTTTACTGTTTGAAGCCAAATTAATTAGAAATCTTGTGGAGTTTTCACAGAAAGAGTTTGGATCAATTGGTTTGCCTCTAAGCTTCCTTGCCGCTCACACCTCGTTATGATAAAAATACCTGAGAACCTGAAGCATCAGGTAAATCTAAAACTGACCTGGTCGTGGTCGATGTCACAGTCACCCGTGATGACGATGCGTTTTTCAATCCTGGTCTCTGACAGCCCACCTTTTAATGTCTGAAACAAAACGGATGGGACGACTCTCATAAGTGGAACGTCTTCTTATTTGATGAGACACGGCTAAGTGGTTAGCTTTGGAAAAAATATTTGGTTTCTATTTTTAAGGTTTTGAAATTACACAAAAAAAACCCTTTGTAAACAGAGTATAACGTTTTTTCTAGGGAATGTAGCTATTTGTGGAAAATAGTGTAACATTAAAGGGACTTTATGGACTTTAGAATTTTTATGCTCGCGATTGCCCCCTCAGGCCAAAAGCGCAACGGCAGCTTCAATAGTAGGCTCGTGCACGAGACGCGCATGCTGTACGTGCACACTCCTTAAAAAATAACAGCTGTGACAGTCCTGTGTGTGGGTGTGTGTGTGTGTGCGTGCGCACGCACTGGAAAGGGTGAATCCCATAAAGCATAGAAAAACCGGCGGGCCTCACAAGGGGCAAAAACAAGAATGTGTGTGTGTGTGTGGCCCGGAGGACAGAGGACAGGAGAACGCGCAGCTAATTAATTAAATAATTTGGTTCTGTACCTTTCTCTTCAGCACAGCCGACAAAGGTTTATGATGGGTCAGTCCTCCTGCATGCTCAGATCATTCCCTTCCCTTGCTTGAAAAATTGTTCCAAAATGAAAGTTGAACCCACATCTTTTTTATCTGTGAATTCAATGCCGTTCGGCGAGTCTCAAATAAAAATTTGGGCATCTTACTGTAAAAAATATACCATTAATGTAAAAAAGAAACTCTAAATAAACTATGTTCACATCCAGAATCAAACCCAGGTCTTCTGCATGAGAGTCAGACATCTTACAAGGTGAGATACACTCTAGTAACATTCACAGTATCTGTAACTTTTATATCCTTGATGACAGCTGAAACAACGTCAAACCAAAGAACGGTTCGGAGCGAAAATGGCTTTTGTTGCTAATTTGCAGGAAATATCTAGAAGAAAGTTCTACAGAAAGTAGCTAAGAGTCCTCAGAAATGTAGCTAGCTTTGTCACTAGGCATTAGGAACAGCGACAAAGTGGCACTGCCTCTCTCTCTGCTGCTAAAGCTACGGATAGCAAATGCTACGGGCTATGCCTGAGCGTGAACGCGCATGAAGCAGCCTGCTCGACCCGAGCATCTCTCTTTTTCTGTGATTTTACAGAAAAACAGGCAATCACAGTAAAAATGCCAGGGCTCATTCTACAGGACCAGGGCATTGCAGGAGAATGTATGAAGAAGACATTTATTATTTCTATACATGTTTTGGCATTCAGACTTCCATAACGTCCCTTTAAACACAAATGTGTCTAAATGTGGTACATTTAGTTTTATTCTGATGTGGAATCTCAATGCAATTTTTCTATGAAAAAACCGAAAAACTGCTTAAACCAAAAAAGTTTTTAATAAATCTACATTAAAAACAAGAGTTTATTTTTTGTTGTAGTTTGTAGCCAAATTTATTAAGAGCCACTTGAGGCTTCAGAACCACAGGTTGCAGACCCCTGGTCTAGATTGATTTTGTACATTGTTGTATTTAAGTTAAAGGTGTTTATATAACGTCACAACCCTGACTGATGTGTGTTATTTGTGTACCTTGGTGATGTGTGTGGTTGTAGTTGTACACAAAGACTCAGAGGTGATTGTCTGAGCGGTCATCAACACCCCAGGCTCACCGTCACCGTTACCATCCAGCTAGCAACAAACAGACAAAAGCAAACGATCAGCTTCTGTACGAACTCCTTCCCTGCAGGTAAAGAATGACTGATGCTGCCGTGCACTGCTGCTAGGAGGGAAGTACTTTGGTACGTGGAACACGAACAACAAAGTTTTACAACAACATGCAGAGAAGAAAGAAAAAAGAACAGCTGGCTGGGCTCTTAAGTGCACCTGAGCAGCCTCGTATGTGATGGTCTTGGTTTCCGTGTGAACGATGGGCACTTCTTTTGTAGCTATCTCAGTTTTCTGGGCTGCAAACGTGTCTGATATAGTCACCATTTCTGTCTTTACCACCGGCGGCTGGGGAGGGAGGACAGAGAGTTAATGAATTAAATGTTACACAAACTTCTGCAGGAATGAAGGGATTCATAAGGTTGAGCATGACAGAGATTTAGTGCAAAGTACAGCGGTTTCATGCAGAAAAATAAATCATGCAACTTTGTACAAAAACAGCAGCAACCCGATATGTTCTTTGGTGCCGACTCAGAGAACAACAGGAGCACAAACATGCAACAACCATGAGCCAATGAAACTAAACCAACAAGAAAACAAAGCAGCTACTGAAATGTAAACAAGGTGACATTCAGATGAGTGGGTGGCATTTCCTGTGGTTGGCAGCTAAGAGAATTATCGTTGCCAAACACCGAGAGAGGACACACACACACACACACACACACACACACACACACACACACACACACACACACACACACACAGGACAAATGTGGCTAAATACCAGCATGCAAAGCAGAAATGGACTAAAAACATCACCCCACTTAGGCCCCATTTACTTCACGACACAGCAGGACGTACAACAGGAGACGCCACCACACACTAATAAAAGCCATGTTGATGTGAAGAATGTGACGTAGGAAGAATGAAGGTGTGGAACATAAATGAAGACTGGATTTGTGTACATAAAATAAACACAAACACACCGAACCGCTGGTGGCGAGTCGTGGTTTTGTCTTGGTTTTACGTCAGTTATAGGAGTTTTCAGAAGATGAGTGTGAGGGTGTACGCGGGGCTTAATTTTTCACACAAGCAGGAAGGAAACCGGCGCTGAGAGAAGCAGCAGGGAAAACAAAGTGGGTGTGTTTCTACAGCTGGAAGGAGGGATGAAACCCCGGGAGGCTCCGCAGCTGGATTTACCTCAGAGCAACAAATAACCTGTGGCCGTGGGTCCACTTCAACCAGCAAGGCTTCTCCATTCACTCTAGGCTCCTTTTCCTCTGAGGGAGCTGTCTTCTCAGTCTCCTCAGACAAGAGAGGACTGTCAGGAGCTTCGTCGGGAGTCACCATCACATCGTCTGTGCTCTCCTCCGTCTCATGCTCCTGCTCTTTGTTCTCATCTGCATCCTCTTTCCTGCACACTCCCTCTTGACTGGTTTCATCTTCAGGGTGGCTGACCTCCGCTAAAGCAGGGAGTGCCACTGGAGGTGAAACCTGCTCCTCCACCTCCTTCTCTGGCTCAACGTCTTCTTCTTCTTCTTCTTCTTCTTCTTCTTCCTTCTCCTCTGGTATTTGCGTTTGACAGAGCGACACGGGAACATCCGGATGATATTCCGCCTCTTCCTCACTCTCGCTCTCTGACGAAACGCTCTCCTGCTTCCTCTGCTGCGTTTCCTCCACTGTCACTACTTCCTCTTGAACTTTGACCTCCTGCTGCTGCGTCTCTTGCTCTGCAGGAGGCGCAGCAGCAGCAGGAGGAGGAGGAGGACTGGGTGGAACTGTGACAAGTCCAGCTTTGGTTGCTTTGGAGACCTCTTGGATAACAACAGTTTCTTCTATTTCAATTTCGGTCATCTACACACACACACACACGCACGCACACACACACACACACAGTGATGTGCACACACATCCACAACAAACGCATGGGGACAGAATAAAACAAAAAACAAAAGAATAACGTGATCATTGAACATAAACTGGTTAAGTGATTAAATCAAAGTCAACAACACAACAAGTTAACGACTGGACCAGAACATCAAGTTGAAGGACCAAGTAGGAAGGCAGAAAAACTGATGAACAGAACACAGACGGAGGTGACGGAGGAGAGGCTTTTGGTGGAAAACAAACAAAGGCATGGAGGAAGTCGGGAGGGGAACGTTAGTACCACCTTCTCAGGCTCTTTGGTTTCAGAGATCGTGTTTTCAGCTGAAGCTGCTTCTGTCTGAGACACGCTGACCTGCGTGACAGAGAAGTTACCATGACAACATCAATCGCACACAGACAGTGACATCATTGTTAGCAGTTATCAACACTGGGACGCTTGTTATCACAGAATGAGGACAGGTCAGCATCCTTCTGGACCGTTCTCATGTTCTCACAGGAGGAAGACGGCTGCAGCAGTGGAACGAAACGCTTCGACGACGACATCCCATAAACACAAAGAAAAACCCTCCATTCACAGCAGATGGGGTTGAACTCAGCAGCAGTTCTGATTAGACCGCGTAGGAAACGTCACGCCATGATTGTGTCCGTGCAGGGAGACGCGTTTAAAAAGCTCCAGTAAGCCGGCAAAAACAAACACATTATGGGATGTTCTATCGCTGCCTCTTGCACTTTTTTCTAAAGACATTGGGAAGCAAATAATGCAAAATATACAGATTTGCATTCAACTCTGAGATGCCAAATTCACAAACGATTACAAAAGGTGCATGCCATTCACAGCTGTTAGTTGTTTCACGTCCATAATGTTCATGACAAACAATTTACAGAAGCAGAAGGTCTGTTTACACTCAGAAAAACAAACAATCATGCAGCATCCAGAGCAGGAATGAGCTGGTAGGGATCCATCAAGCATCTCGAATTAAGTAAAGGTGTCAGATTACTCCCACAGCGGCTAATTTATGGGCGTAACACGTTTGAATCCTGAATGCTCAGTAGCAGAAGAAGCACCTCGGCGGCGGAAAGAGCAGAGCTGCAGACAGAGCACGTGGTTGTAGCACCATCTAGTGTTGGATCGGGAGCACTGCAGGTAGCCTCAGCGTGTGCGGTGCTGAAAAGCACCGACGCTATCTCCTCTTCAAGGCTCTACGACGCGGCAAAAACATGACAGCAGATCTGAGGAAAGACGCAGGACGACTAAAGAGAAGCCCGAGTACCAGCAGATCGACACGGGGCCGTGCAGAAACACGTCCTCCACTCTAAGGCTGGATCAGAGGGTTTAGGAGAGAGGCGGCAGAATAAAACTGTTGTTGTTATAACTAAAACTGAGCAGTTGTCCTGATAAAAAAGGGAAGAGATGTGGAAGTTATTGATCAAATAAAAACACAAACGTAAAAGTGAAGAAAAATGAGAAAACTGAAATTGAAGGAAACAGACAAAAAGTGACCAAAATGTTGTCATAGTGGTGTAAAAGTTCATCAATCCTCCACAAACTTTCCATTCCCCCCCCCCACAGACCGTCCCGTGGAGGCAAACGCACCCACCCACTCAGACGTACCACATGTTGTTGCTGAACACGAGTCGCTGTAGCAGGAGAGGAGGTGAGACGTTTCTCCCACTGGTTGGGCTGAGGTGGAGAGGGAGGCGGCGCCTCCATAAAGGAGCGTTTGAGCTGGCTAATGCTAGCTTGGTGTTTCAGAACCTCCTCTTGGGTCTTATCATGATCCTAATGGGGAGGGGGGAGGGAGAGGCAGGTGGAAAGTAAAGATGTAAGAATGGAGGAGGAGGACGTGAGAGGTGGGGTGAAAGCATGTAACAGAAGGCAGGAAAAGAAAGAAAAATGAAAGAAACGGATGGAATAAGGAAGAGGTTCAGGGGTGCAATCATAAGAATGAGAATACAGAAAAGAAGGAAAGGAGGAGGGTAAAAGGGGGAGAGGGTGGGACAAAAGGAGGGAGGGAGAACAAGGTTCACAGGAACATTAGTCTGTCAATCTGAAGGGAAACAGGATGGAAGCTGTGCCTCGCTGAAGCCTTTTTTTAAACACATCAGACGAGTGTGTCTGATTTCCTGTGTGTGTTTAGGCAGGCTTCAGCGAAACGAGGCCTCCTGTCTTAATGAGTTTTTCCTGTAATGTCAGGAGAAGTTGGGCAGATGCACAACATGGAGCTGGAAGCCTTTCAACCTTCTGCCATTGACCAGGTTTTGAACACAGCTAATAGAGCTGATCAGGATGAAATTTCTCCTCTGACCCTTTTGTAGACTTCTCGGTGCGATGGCAGTCGATCCCTCTCAGCCCCACTTTGCACAAACAGGTGTTGTTGTTTTAGTACGTTATCAAACCAAACAGCAACCGATCACCAGGAAGCAGGAAGGAAGCTCCTCGTGTAGGTTAGGCTGAGTTAGTCAGGTTAAACATGGCTGCCCGGCAATGATCAAACCTTCTAACCAATCGAAGACTAAACAGTCACGCCACAGCATTCCACATGCACAGAGCATGCACCGAGGTCACGCCGACACACCAGGCATCCCACTCACAAAGCAGCCGTTCAGAACTTTAGGCCTGAGCTGTTGTGCAGGTCAGTATTAAAAACCATTTAAAGAACCAACATGAGACTGATGCTCCTCTTGACCTCCCTGATTTAAATCATTTAAGCACATACAGTGGAGCAAAAAAGTATTTAGTCAGCCACCGATTGTGCAAGTTCTCCCACTTAAAATGATGACAGAGGTCAGTAATTTTCATCATAGGTACACTTCAACTGTGAGAGACAGAATGTGAAAAAAAAATCCATGAATTCACATGGCAGGATTTTTAAAGAATTTATTTGTAAATCAGGGTGGAAAATAAGTATTTGGCCAATAACAAAAATTCAACTCAATACTTTGTAACATAACCTTTGTTGGCAATAACAGAGGTCAAACCATTACTATAGGTCTTTACCAGGTTTGCACACACAGTAGCTGGTATTTTGGCCCATTCCTCCATGCAGATCTTCGAGAGCAGTGATGTTTTGGGGCTGTCGCCGAGCAACACAGACTTTCAACTCCCTCCACAGATTTTCTATGGGGTTGAGGTCTGGAGACTGGCTAGGCCACTCCAGGACTTTCAAATGCTTCTTACGGAGCCACTCCTTTGTTGCCCGGGCGGTGTGTTTGGGATCATTGTCGTGTTGGAAGACCCAGCCACGTTTCATCTTCAAAGCTCTCACTGATGGAAGGAGGTTTTGGCTCAGAATCTCACGATACATGGCCCCATTCATTCTGTCCTTAACACGAATCAGTCGTCCTGTCCCCTTAGCAGAAAAACAGCCCCAAAGCATGATGTTCCCACCCCCATGCTTCACAGTAGGTATGGTGTTCTTGGGATGCAACTCAGTATTCTTCTTCCTCCAAACACGACGAGTTGAGTTTATACCAAAAAGTTCTACTTTGGTTTCATCTGACCACATGACATTCTCCCAATCCTCTGCTGTATCATCCATGTGCTCTCTGGCAAACTTCAGACGGGCCTGGACATGCACTGGCTTCAGCAGCGGAACACGTCTGGCACTGCAGGATTTGATTCCCTGCCGTTGTAGTGTGTTACTGATGGTGACCTTTGTTACTGTGGTCCCAGCTCTCTGCAGGTCATTCACCAGGTCCCCCCGTGTGGTTCTGGGATTCTTGCTCACCGTTCTCATGATCATTTTGACCCCACGGGATGAGATCTTGCGTGGAGCCCCAGATCGAGGGAGATTATCAGTGGTCTTGTATGTCTTCCATTTTCTGATAATTGCTCCCACAGTTGATTTTTTCACACCAAGCTGCTTGCGTATTGTAGATTCACTCTTCCCAGTCTGGTGCAGGTCTACAATTCTTTTCCTGGTGTCCTTCGAAAGCTCTTTGGTCTTGGCCATAGTGGAGTTTGGAGTCTGACTGTTTGAGGCTGTGGACAGGTGTCTTTTGTACAGATAATGTGTTCAAACAGGTGCCATTAATACAGGTAACGAGTGGAGGACAGAAAAGCTTCTTAAAGAAGACGTTACAGGTCTGTGAGAGCCAGAGATTTTCCTTGTTTGAAGGGACCAAATACTTATTTTCCACCCTGATTTACAAATAAATTCTTTAAAAATCCTGCCATGTGAATTCATGGATTTTTTTTTTCACATTCTGTCTCTCACAGTTGAAGTGTACCTATGATGTAAATTACTGACCTCAGTCATCATTTTAAGTGGGAGAACTTGCACAATGACTAAATACTTTTTTGCCCCACTGTAATATTATAATTTATTCCTGCTGAATAGTTCAAAATAGCTGCTGTGTGAATCAGGACAACAGCCAAAGATCTTCATACAAATATTTGAGAGATTTGCTGAAAATCTGCAATCTGAGAGTAGATTTCAACAGCAAACATCCACAGATGAGAAAACACACGGGCATGCACGCAGAGCCTGAGAGTGCGAGAGGGCAGGAAGTCCTGGACAGTACGGTCCGGTTGTAGTTCTGATGGCGTCAGAGTACACAGAAACATGTAGGTCTTATTTTCAGCCATCAGGCGATGCCAGTACCAACCTCCAACATTAAATTACTGTGCCTCACATAAATAGTGTCCCCATGCACTCTCAGTCCGCTCTGGAAGGCAATCAATGGAAAAAAAAGTCATGAATGCATTGCAAAAAAAAAAAAAGCTATTTATAAAGGAAACAAAATAATGCTAATTTAAATTATACATGAATAAATAACAAATTTAACACTTGGTGGGAGGAAAAACAAGTCCCAAATTGTGATGGAAATGGGTCCAATAGAGACATTTCTGTACTGCTCACGAATGAAACGAGGATGTTCCACGTGCACAAATACAAGGCATTCAGAAGCACCGTGACACCAACACAGATGTGAACAAACCAACAAAGGCCTGAGTGTTTTCAGCCCAAAATAACTCCATAAACCAAAATCCCAGCTGAAACCGTAGGTCACAATGGATGAAAGCGCCCATCAGCATCACTACAGGAAAGCTGTCTGGTGTGTGACTTCATGTGATCGTATCGGGGCAATTTCAACCATCGAACCAGCCCACGGGGCAAAGAGAACGACTGACAGACCAATACCATTAAGGGTGTATGAACCTGGGAGAGGCCAGGTTCGCTGCATCCTGGTGGCTGTTGCTGGGGCGACGGCAGGGAGGGAATAAGGACAGGATAGGGTCACTGCTTTCTCACTCTGATAAATGACTCCAGTTTGTTATTTTTCTTTCAATCTGCATTGCATGCTGGGTAAAAAACAGGCCTCACAGACCTGGGAGGGCACGGCGTTGGCATTGCTGGGGCTCAAGTCCACCGCTTGAACCTTCATTGAGGGCGCGGTAGACAAAATGAAGGTGGTGGGAGGACGAGGAAAGGAAAATGGGTGAAATGGATCATGGGACAAGCTTACTGCTCAGAAACTTGAGCATTAGGGAGCACTTTAGGTCATCGCGTGGCTTTCAAACCACTAAAAGACAAACATCTGAGAAAGTCACCTCTAACTATCGACATCACAGAAGGATCTTCAGGTGTATTTAACATTTATAATCTTTTTAAATAGCTTTTATCTACAGCACAGGCTGGGATGAACGCGTTTTAAACTC
>NC_091742.1:25882400-25894900 GCF_043380555.1 Nothobranchius furzeri
ACACACACACACACACACACACACACACACACACACTTGTTCATAGTTCTTATTGGAACTAGTAAGGTTATAGACATTTTTGACCTGACTCCAAAATATCTCGTATTGTAATTAGGGTTGTCACGGTAACCGGTATAGCGGTAAACCCCGGTAAAAAAGTTGACAATAAAAATAACCGTCCAGTTTTTAAAAAACTAAATTATCTCGGTGGGTTTACCGTGGCCGCGGTTTCGGCGCGGTGACCCTTACCAGCCACCGTCGCTTCTGCTGAAGTTCCCGCGGCGCGCACTTTTTAGTTTGCAACCAAAACTTTGAAGCTGAAATAATGGCCGAAGGAGGCGACGGCAGCGCCCAGGACATCCATCAGCCCTCAAAGAAGACTAAATCGGAAGTATGGGCATATTTTGGATTTCTGAAAAATGCTGAGGGACAGTTAATAGAAGACGGCTATCCCGTTTGCAGAACGTGCAGGAAACAAGTGTCTGCAAAAGGTAACACTTCGAATCTAATGGCACATCTGCGTGACCATCACCCACGTCTCTAGAGCCAGTGCAAGGTAAGATAACATTAGCATTTTAGCTTAAATGCATGACGTGAGGACTTTTGGTTGAGGGAGAATGCAACGAGTCACTATATACTGCAGCCGCAGCGTCCTCTGCCAGCATTTAAACCGTGTCACGGACACCCTGTTGCTGGATGAAGCATCTTATTTGTTGATGAAGAAGAGAAATATACAATTAGTTCCTTGTCATGGATTTGTTTACTTATTCAATGCCATTTATACTTGAACATTTGGATTTGATTACATAGTGTTGTAGTTATTTTAGTAATTTGTTTAAAGTGGCTATTAATTTTAAATACATATATTTTAAGGTTGACTTGTACAGTGATCAAGTCAAGTGTGGACTGGAGTTTTAGATTTTCATTTTGATAATGAAGAAAACAAGTATATGAGAAAACAAGTGGTGTTTCTTTGATTTGTTTACATATTGTTTATGTTTCGAATGTTTGGATTTGTATAATTTAAACCTGCACTGACTACTGTAACATGTTCCAGAAAAATAAGCTATTTGTTCCTTTACTTGTGAAAAGTTGCACTTTTGCTAAGGCTTTGTGTTATTTTAGGTTTAATAAACACTGTTAAACCTTTTCAGTTTGTGTAGAACAGGACTATCAATGCTTTCTGAACATATGCAACACCGTTTAAAAAATACCGCGATAATACCGAAAACCGTGATAATTTTGGTCACAATAACCGTGAGGTTAAATTTTCATACCGTGACAACCCTAGTAATATCATCAATATCGGGTGATGTTAAGTAATTTTTTAACACATTGGTCTGATAAATAAAACTGGGCCGATATTATCAACTGATTTTTTTCCCCCATCTTGTTTCCATTTGCTCGTCTGTTTCAGAGGGCGAGGGGGTGACATGTAGCCTAGTGAACTAGACCAAATTCTTACTTTGCAAAGAATGGTCTAGGCATGCTCCATTGGAACCTCAGCAGCTCCTACCAGGACTCTGGCTAGCCAATCACAGCTCTCTAGAGGAGTTTCAAACACACAAAGAGCTGTGATTGGTCCATAATGGTGGGCCAATCATAGTGCTCTATCTGCTTAGTGAACAAATCACAGAGCTTTATCCACTTCGTGGGCCAATCAGGGCACTCTATATGCCTGGTGGGTGGGATGATGCAACAGAGTGAAACAAGAGTATGTCACATTCATTGTCCAGTGGAATGCGGAGATCATTTGAAAGACAACGGTAGAACCCGCCCCACAACCGAGAGCCGTCAATGGAGCGTGGCCAGACTAAATAATACATTTATTTAGTCTGGCTTGCCAGGCTAGGTGACATGTATTTGTTTAGTCATGTGACAATGATTGTAATCGCCTCAGAAGTGTAAATGTGGTGTGTGTACATAATAACGTAAATTCAGCTTTAATCATGTTCATTCTATACAAAATCTGCTGATTTCAGAAGAATTAATGTCGTATATCGGTATCGGCTAATATCGATTATCGGCCATAACGGTGATAATAATATCGGTATCAGCCCAGAAATTTCATATCGGTGCATCACTAGTTTAAACTGTATAAATAATCACATTCCTCCTTATACACAGGCCAAATCTATCTGCAATGATATATATATATATATATATATATATATATATATATATATATATAAAAACGCAAAAAAACACACAAACACACGCAGACACAGATGCCTTTCTCTTTTTTTTTCACAGATCTTTTTTTCTTTTTCACTTAGATTTCAGCTTGATCGCTTCATCGGAGGAACTGGGAGGTGTTTTGTGAAATCTCTTTTGGAAAAACTGCTTTTTATGAACAGGGAATCACCGTGTGGAATTCTGATTGGCTTGACTTTAGACTGAAGCAGATTCTCAACACAGACCAGATTTGTACTCACCCATTATGGCAACACTATGATACTGATTAAATTTGATTCCTAATGTTAAGAAGCTGAGCTATTTGTAATCTCTACTCCAAGCAGGTATAATTCAACATTATAGTTCTTGCAGTAGCTTGAACTGTCCAGCAGGGGTCAGTGTAAGGCCGTGGGATATTCATAACTAAGGCTGCATAAACCAGAAAATAGCAGAAGTGTGTTCCGTTTTCCAAAGACAATTAAATTATTCCAAAATGATATCTTGAATTTCTGCAGAAGTAAAGACAATGCAGTTGCATTTTTGTGTAAATTGACCCCGTAGTTATTTTTTACTCTGAGGCCACGTCTCCACATGCAACGAGTCTCATTCTGATCAACAAACAGAACATTCTTTATTTTGGTCTTTCTCTGTCCCCCTCGCTGTCTCTCATGGTGCGACAGGAAACACATGCTTCAGCTATTTCCTGTATCTCTACAGACACTAAGCCTTCTGCATCCATTCAAACAGAGACATTCAATCCTATTTGTTCTGCAAACCCACTCCATGCGTCGTTCTTTACATTCTTCTCTTCTCCCCATTAAATAGATATTGGTTTTTTTCTGCATTGACTTTCCCGCTTGTGTTACCTCCATCCAAGCTGCGGCTGATGCGCTTTGATGAGGTGCGGTCGAAGCTAGGAGCGGGTCTGTCTATGAGGGAACTGGCCAAGCGAGTTTGGGCTTGGGTCCGCCCGCTGTAGCGGAACTTAGATCCCAGAGTCAAGAAGCGGGCTTTGTTAGGAGGCTCCGGTGCGTTTAACCTACCAAAATGAACCGGCGGGAGACAAGAAGAGGCAGAGATGAAATTACTAAAGTATTCCGTCATTTACTTTGAAATAATATTTTGCTTCTACTACATGTACAGGAAAATTCTACTACACGTACAGGAGAATTCTACTACATGTACATGAGAATTCTACTACATGTACAGGAGAATTCTACTACACGTACAGGAGAATTCTACTACATGTACAGGAGAATTCTACTACATGTACAGGAGAATTCTACTACATGTACAGGAGAATTCTACTACATGTACAGGAGAATTCTACTACACGTACAGGAGAATTCTACTACATGTACAGGAGAATTCTACTACACGTACAGGAGAATTCTACTACACGTACAGGAGAATTCTACTACACGTACAGGAGAATTCTACTACATGTACAGGAGAATTCTACTACACGTACAGGAGAATTCTACTACACGTACAGGAGAATTCTACTACATGTACAGGAGAATTCTACTACATGTACATGAGAATTCTACTACACGTACAGGAGAATTCTACTACATGTACAGGAGAATTCTACTACATGTACATGAGAATTCTACTACATGTACAGGAGAATTCTACTACATGTACAGGAGAATTCTACTACACGTACAGGAGAATTCTACTACATGTACAGGAGAATTCTACTACACGTACAGGAGAATTCTACTACACGTACAGGAGAATTCTACTACACGTACAGGAGAATTCTACTACACGTACAGGAGAATTCTACTACATGTACAGGAGAATTCTACTACATGTACATGAGAATTCTACTACATGTACAGGAGAATTCTACTACACGTACAGGAGAATTCTACTACATGTACAGGAGAATTCTACTACACGTACAGGAGAATTCTACTACACGTACAGGAGAATTCTACTACATGTACAGGAGAATTCTACTACACGTACAGGAGAATTCTACTACACGTACAGGAGAATTCTACTACACGTACAGGAGAATTCTACTACACGTACAGGAGAATTCTACTACACGTACAGGAGAATTCTACTACACGTACAGGAGAATTCTACTACACGTACAGGAGAATTCTACTACACGTACAGGAGAATTCTACTACACGTACAGGAGAATTCTACTACATGTACAGGAGAATTCTACTACACGTACAGGAGAATTCTACTACATGTACAGGAGAATTCTACTACATGTACAGGAGAATTCTACTACATGTACAGGAGAATTCTACTACACGTACAGGAGAATTCTACTACATGTACAGGAGAATTCTACTACACGTACAGGAAAATTCTACTACACGTACAGGAGAATTCTACTACATGTACAGGAGAATTCTACTACACGTACAGGAGAATTCTACTACACGTACAGGAGAATTCTACTACACGTACAGGAGAATTCTACTACACGTACAGGAGAATTCTACTACATGTACAGGAGAATTCTACTACATGTACAGGAGAATTCTACTACACGTACAGGAGAATTCTACTACATGTACAGGAGAATTCTACTACATGTACAGGAGAATTCTACTACACGTACAGGAGAATTCTACTACATGTACAGGAGAATTCTACTACATGTACAGGAGAATTCTACTACACGTACAGGAGAATTCTACTACATGTACAGGAGAATTCTACTACACGTACAGGAGAATTCTACTACATGTACAGGAGAATTCTACTACACGTACAGGAGAATTCTACTACATGTACAGGAGAATTCTACTACACGTACAGGAGAATTCTACTACATGTACAGGAGAATTCTACTACACGTACAGGAGAATTCTACTACATGTACAGGAGAATTCTACTACATGTACAGGAGAATTCTACTACATGTACAGGAGAATTCTACTACATGTACAGGAGAATTCTACTACACGTACAGGAGAATTCTACTACACGTACAGGAGAATTCTACTACATGTACAGGAGAATTCTACTACATGTACAGGAGAATTCTACTACATGTACAGGAGAATTCTACTACATGTACAGGAGAATTCTACTACACGTACAGGAGAATTCTACTACATGTACAGGAGAATTCTACTACATGTACAGGAGAATTCTACTACACGTACAGGAGAATTCTACTACACGTACAGGAGAATTCTACTACATGTACAGGAGAATTCTACTACATGTACAGGAGAATTCTACTACACGTACAGGAGAATTCTACTACACGTACAGGAGAATTCTACTACACGTACAGGAGAATTCTACTACACGTACAGGAGAATTCTACTACACGTACAGGAGAATTCTACTACACGTACAGGAGAATTCTACTACACGTACAGGAGAATTCTACTACACGTACAGGAGAATTCTACTACATGTACATGAGAATTCTACTACACGTACAGGAGAATTCTACTACATGTACAGGAGAATTCTACTACACGTACAGGAGAATTCTACTACACGTACAGGAGAATTCTACTACATGTACAGGAGAATTCTACTACACGTACAGGAGAATTCTACTACACGTACAGGAGAATTCTACTACATGTACAGGAGAATTCTACTACACGTACAGGAGAATTCTACTACACGTACAGGAGAATTCTACTACACGTACAGGAGAATTCTACTACATGTACAGGAGAATTCTACTACACGTACAGGAGAATTCTACTACACATACAGGAGAATTCTACTACACGTACAGGAGAATTCTACTACATGTACAGGAGAATTCTACTACACGTACAGGAGAATTCTACTACATGTACAGGAGAATTCTACTACACGTACAGGAGAATTCTACTACATGTACAGGAGAATTCTACTACATGTACAGGAGAATTCTACTACACGTACAGGAGAATGATGAAACTAGTTTCAAGCGCGCTTTCCTTGAACAGGAAATTAAAGAGCAAGTCACTCCAAATCACCATTTTTTTGCTGATAAACTATATAAATGAGTGTCTGATTGGGCTGTAGACACGTGTAGTCAATAATTTTCTGCCTAAAACTGTCAGCGATGCACCGTCGTCAGGCAAAAACTCTGCACTGCATTGGAATTTAAATCTGCCATCGCTATTAGCTAAGAGGTACACTATGATGTTAGATGGTACATTATGATGTCACAATGTCGTGAGTGTGTGTATTTGTTAGAGGCTCCGCCCTCTGGGTCTGCTAGGCAACAGCATTTGTTGCATTTTTCAAACAGGAAGTGGGAGTGGAGTTAGACTCTGGCAGGGGGTGACTTGCTCTTTAAAGAGCAATGTACCAGTTTACATCATAGCATACCTCTTAGCCAATAGCAGTGGCAGATTTAAATTAAAATACAGTGCAGAGTTTTTACCTGACAACGGCACAACACTGCCCGTTTTAGGCAGAATATTTCAATTTTAACTAAAATGCACTGAAGTGCCAAATTATTGACTACATGTGTCTGCAGCACAATCAGACTCGTTTATTTAGTTTATCAGCAAAAAAAAGGTTTATTTGGGGGTGACTTGCTCTTTAAAGCTTAATCTCTTGGATACACACATGCATGAGTACATAAAACACACACTAGTACTAAAACCTGGCTTATCATCGTTTATATGTGTGTGCTCGTCTGTGTGTTACGGTTTCTCTTCGCTAACCACGTGAACCGTGTCAACCTGCGGAACACAATGACCTAAACCCCTTCTGTACTACAAACCAACGTGCTCCAGAGTGTGTGTTTGTTTCTACCTGAAGAAGCTGTGATTCTCCACACACACCTTCCACAGCCTCTTGGCAGATCGATGATTCTGAAGTTTGAATCCCACCGTGCTCTCAAACTGCTCCGTCTGTCAATATAACAAACAGGCAGCAATCACTGATAAAGATTTACTTCCATCCCAGACGGACTCAGTCAGATCTACCGTCATTTCATTCAGCTCACCTTAATCTGATTCAGTTTGAGTCCAAGTCTTTATGATTCACTGAATCATTAAGACACATTTTGATGACGAGAGCGCTTGTTTGCAACAGGTGGCAAAAATTACTTTAGGGTTTGTGTGAAAACACGTACTGGACTCCCAACTGCTCACCTCACCAAACTGACATCATCAAACCAGATAAGAAGGCGGCAAAAAAGAAAAATGGCTGCGAGTTTAGCAAGCCTCTCATCCTCCTTCCAGGATGAAGAAAGAAGCATTAAGAGTGGAGAAAACCACTATAAATATGGCCATGTGGAAAGTAACAGCTACGCTGGGGGAGAAGAGATTCTGTTGTGATGTACAGGGCATGCCCCGCCCCCCTCCCCGACCCTACCGTGTCCACTGACACGAGCGGCGCAACAAAACTAGAGCCCTCCATCAGCTGATTCTGGTGAGAAACAGCAGCAGAACGCGTGCACCCACCCCCCACCCCCCCAACGGAGGAGCGCTGCGTGACGGAGCGCGCGAATCGTCCACCATCCCCCACACCGTACTCTTAAACTCCTTCAGTCACGAGTGAATAAACATTCATGTTTTAAAGATTTTCTCCACGAGTCGTTCTTCAGTCGTTAAATATCTTTTGACGTTTTGACGGGGCAACGGCCGCGTTGTTGATGAATTTACGGAAAGCGGCATCCTGACCAATCACAAGCTGTCGGCGTCCTCACTCTCTGCGAGCGTGTCGGAGAATTCTCGCGCCGATGCATGATGGCATCGATGATGAATAGAAAACTGTTTCAATTCAACCCAACTGAATGTTGTTCAGTTCAATCGAAACGAATATAAATCAATTCAACACACAGTTGCCCCCATTGGTTCTGAATGAGTAAACATCAGTATTTACCACCCGCACTTGTTCTGAATGAGTACGTTTACATGCAGCCAATATCCGGGTTATGATCGGGTTAAGGTCGGTATTCGGGTTTCTGAGTTGATCAGAATAACCCGTTTACAAGCATAAATAGAAAGAGTTACCCCTAACTTGCATAACCTGATTTAAATGCGGACGCTGGGGTAGCGTCAGGACATATGGACTACGTCCAGACGCAATATGCGTCATTTCCGGTTCTTCTTGGTCCGGTATCCATGAAAACAACAACATGTTTCCCAGTTCGGAAGAGATAGCGACCGCGTTTCTTTACGCTTTAATTTCCTCGTCACTCCAAAAGTGTGGTGCTGTGCCGCGACTCGCCATGTTGCTCCCAACTTGTTGTTTACTTCCGGTGTTCTGGCGCATACAAGACGTCTCGCTACTCAAAAGACCAAGACTCCTTGCGAACAGAGCATGCGCAGAACACACGCTTTGATGGGGATATCCCGATATGCGTTTACACGACCAAACATTCGGGTTAGAAAAGGGTTACCCCAGGTGTAGTAACCGGGTTTTTAAAAACCCGGTTATGAGCATATCCGGGTTTCTGGCGGTGTTTACATGGACCTGCGGAGCCGGGTTATTGTGAATATTTGGGTTTTAAAAGGGTTACTGGCTGCATGTAAACACACTGAATGAGTAAACATCAGTATTTACCACCCGCACTTGTGTGTGTGCGTGTGTGTGTGTGTGTGTGCGTGCGTGCGTGCTACAAACCTCGCCGGGTCTGATCTTAATATAGAAGTTGTTCCTCTTGTATGATATCTTGAGTATTTTGGGCCAAGCGAATCGATTTATTCGAAGTCTGTCTTTGTAGACCAAGAGCCCGTTGGCACACACACCGAGCATGATGTCCACACCCTCGGAGTCCTGTGACAGTCAGACAAAAAGAACATAAAAAAATAATAACAATGACAGCTCCATCATTTATTATTAAGCTCACAGAAAACCTCTCATGGCATCAATTTGTCTAAACCTGATCATGCTGCAATTGATTTTTAAATTAGTCTGCTTAAGGTCATCAGAAACTCAATTATACAGCACGCACACACACACACACACACACACACACACACACACACACACACACACACACACACACACACACAGTAATTTAGTCCAACTGTAACACGGTTAGCAGGCAGACTAACTCACTGCAGAGCTTTTAAATCCAAGGCCAGCTGGTAACGGTGGAGCTGTATCGACCACAGAGAAAAATCTGTTGGCCGAATGGAGAGTGCAACATGGTGATAATGGGCCATTTTATTGGGCGCGTTTTCCGCATCGCATGGCCGTGCCATGCTAAAAGCCGTGCATTAATGTGTGTCCTTGACAAGAGAATATATTTTAGTTCCGGGTCAAATTACGCTGAGAGGATTTTTACTTGAAGAAACGACGTGGGCAGTTTAGAAGATCCCTCCATCATTCTGTCTGGACGGTTAATCTTTCTGACTAAACGTATTTCTCAAGCTCCTGAGATGCTGTCATCCTTTCCACGCTTCAGCTGGGTGTTCCTGATGACGGTGTCTCTACGGTCTGGTCCACGGGGTTGCAGGTGCAGGTAAACATACTCGGCCGGGTCAGCTCTCTTAGATGTTCCGATGCAAAAATGTTATTTTGAATTACGACGCTATACAACGTTTACCTGAAAAAGGAAAATAATTGAAATGCTGCTGTGAAGACTTGTTTGGACAACACCGTTCTACTGTTTTAAGAACATTTGTTCATTAAGCACATCATCAAACCAAAGTTTACATTTCAGCTTTACAGTGCTGGTTTTTATTCTCGTGGTTCTGGTTGGTTTGAATGATCACCCTTTACAGAAAATCATGTGAATCAAATGAAACACATATCTTTATTTTAGGGTCTGAGGGTAGTTAATGCACACATCTGCATTCCCTTTTCTGTGGCGGAGGCCATTTGGCACTCAGATAACTAATATTGCATTTATGTAGTTTAATATACTGGTCAAAATATATGTTTTGTAGATTTTGAAAACATAAAAACATGCAAATAAATGATTAAAAAATCAGACAAGTAGACTGCTTTACACTTGGACTTCTTAGCAAAGTGGAAAAGGGGAAGTTTCCATATGTGACCTTATCTGTTGCACTCGTTTCCCCCTTTTCCATCACCTCTTTCTACTTCAAGACTCTCTTCCCCTCATGTCTGTTTCTGCTCAGTTTCCCTGTGTTGCACACACACTCCAACATGCTCACACACACATGGAAAGACGCACACATTCTGCTGCTGATGACCTGCTATTCCACAGAGGGAGAGAGTGTGGCCGTTCCCATGGAAATGGCCTCCCTGAGTGTTTGCACAGCTGACACACACTCAGATACAGTGTCACAAACACACACACACACACACACACACACTGGCATGCTTTCCCCACATCAAAGCAACTGTGCTAATCCCCAGATGTGAACAATGATGCAGAGAAGGTTTGTTCATTTATTCAAACCTTAGCGTGGTGCAGGTCCACCCCGTACATGGACAGTTTCTTGGCATTTTCTAGAAACTGGAGGTCAGCCTGCGCCGGTGTCATTCCCCTGTTAAAACACAGAAAACGAGCCAAACTAAAAAAAAAACTTGAGCTTTTTTCACTTATTCACCAGAAATGGTATCTTTGATTCCGGATGTTTAACACACAGCTGAGCAAACAAACATATATTAAAAGACAAGAGAAGCCTGATGATGCTACTGAGAAACAACATGACCCTGCTCCTTCTGACCTGTGGGATTTGTGGAGCTCAAGAATCTTCTCCTCCATCTCTTTGTTCTGGTTGGGGGCGAACGTCAGCTGGTTGATGAAGTCCAAAGGGCGAGGCTGGTCCGGCTCATAGTCGCCAAATTCAGCCTGGAAAACAGTAGAAGTTTAAAGGGACTTTACGGAGTTTTGAATTTTTATGCTCGTGATCGCCCCCTCAGGCCAAAAGCGTAACGGCAGCTTCAATAGTAGGCTCGTGCACGAGGCGCGCATGCTGTACGTGCACACTCCTTAACGAAAATAACAGCTGAGACAGTCCCTTGTGTGTGTGTGTGTGTGTGTGTGTGTGTGTGTGTGTGTGTGTGTGTGTGTGTGGTGTGTGTGTGGTGTGTGTGGTGTGTGTGTGTGTGTGTGTGTGTGTGTGTGTGTGTGTGTGTGGGTGTGGCCCGGAGGACAGAGGACAGGAGAACGCGAGGCTAATTAATGAAATAATTTGGTTCTGTACCTTTCTCTTCAGCACAGCCGACAAAGGTTTATGATGGGTCAGTCCTCCTGCATGCTCAGATCATTCCCTTCCCTTGCTTGAAAAATTGTTCCAAAATGAAAGTTGAACCCACATCTTTTTTATCTGTGAATTCAATGCCGTTCGGCAAGTCTCAAATGAAAATTTGGGCATCTTACTGTAAAAAAATATACTATTAATGTAAAAATAAACTCTAAATAAACTATGTTCACATCCAGAATCAAACCCAGGTCTTCTGCATGAGAGTCCGACATCTTACTAAGTGAGCTGAAGCACCAGTGACGTCCTTGTAACTGTAACTTTTATATCCTTGATGACAGCTGAAACAACGTCAAACCAAAGAACGGTTCGGAGCGAAAATGGCTATTTTGTTGCTAATTAGCAGGAAATTTCTAGAAGAAAGTTCTACAGAAAGTAGCTAAGGGTCCTCAGAAATGTAGCTAGCTTTGTCACTAGGCGTTAGGAACAGCGACAAAGTGGCACTGCCTCTCTCTCTGCTGCTAAAGCTACGGATAGCAAATGCTACGGGCGATGCCTGAGCGTGAACGCGCATGAAGCAGCCTGCTCGACCCGAGCATCTCTCTTTTTCTGTGATTTTACAGAAAAACAGGCAATCACAGTAAAAATGCCAGGGCTCATTCTACAGGACCAGGGCATTGCAGGAGAATGTATGAAGAAGACATTTATTATTTCTATACACGTTTTGGCTGTCAAACTTCCATAATGTCCCTTTAACAACCGTGTAGCAAAATGAGCTCTTGCCTTTAACAGATTAATAAACAAATGTGAGCCTTACCTGCAGTGTGTATGACCCCAGCAGAGCATGAGTGACAAAAGAGCAAGGCAGTCGCCCTGAAGCCACATCCTCTCGCAGCTGCAGACACAAAAGGTACCTACGAAAGCCCACGAGGAGGAAACAGGAATAGACTTTTGTTTTTATTGGAACAATGATGTCTCAACACAAGAAATGACTTGTTTACAGTTTCTTTTTTGCTCTTTGAATCTGAAACAGCTTCAAAGTTCTCCAGTCAAGTCTACAAGCACTGATTAAAGGAATCAAAGGCGTTTGAATAAAAGACGGCTCTTTTCTTGGTTCTTAAAAAAACTTGGTCTCAAAGCTTCTTTAGTTCCCACTTTCATCCCCGCAAAGAACTAAAAAGGGCTTTCATATGAGAAGAAAATGTCTTTAAAGAATGCTCATGAATTACCAAGGGCTGCGATGACCTGGGTGAC